>NC_092336.1:167677500-167977500 GCF_046630445.1 Rutidosis leptorrhynchoides
TATATATATATATATATATATATATACATATATATACATATATATATATCCCTCTTTTTATCTAACGGTGGTATAAGCATCACTCAGAGGGAACTTAACCACATTCAAGATCATATGACACCCACACACGGTAGGATGAAATCCAATTCGCGACGATGTTGATAGTATCATCGAAGGTTGGAAAAACTCCCCCAAGAACTTCTCAAATCGCATTGATTTTGTCAGTACCATCAAAGGTTAAAAACACACGTTTGGAGTAAGAATCGAACTTTAGTTATTGCCAGTACCCATGTTGAATCCCACCCATATCAATAAAGTCAAAGGCTTCGGCGATATCCCTCTCTTCAGTCTTAATTCATTAAAATGTGTGACCTTATGACCCCTTTTTTGCGTTTTAACTATTTCAAGTTTTTGGTGATCATTAAAATTGCTAGTTAAAGTACAACTTTAAGACATGTAATTTAACTTTGAATGGTTGTCATTAAGACGAAGTTACTTTTAGCCTTTAGAGTGAGCGAAAAATAAAGTTGTTCAATAGATAAAGACTTTTTTTTGCTCCATTGATCCTTCATTTATACACAAAATTGCAATTTGAATCCCTCAATATTTTTTTTTGGATTTACGAGTCCTTTAAATTGCAAAATTTAGCAATCCGAGTCCTTCCGTCAAACTGCAGTCTAAATCAGCCGTTAACCCTTATTATGTGCATTGCATGTAAGGGTAAATTCGTCTTTTTACTCATTTATTCATTAAAACTGAGGGACCACCGGTGCAAAAACTAGAATCTAAACATTAAATTCTATTCAATAAATACAATCAAGAGATAGCAAAGCCCTTGAACCACCTCAATCGCAATCTGCTGCCTCTTGGGCCAATTCAAGACAAAATTGTGAACCAAACCATGGTGCGATTTCATCATCTTCCCGTGAAATATGTTTTTTTTTTACCCTTTCTTCAGGTCTTGTTCAAACACGGTTATGAGTATTATGGGAAAATTTTCTACAATATTATTTCACTGAATATACTTGATACAAAAGGAATGGATCATATCAATTGTTTCTTGACACAAAAGAACAAATATCAATATCAATTGTTTCTGACTCCTTCCTAGCACGTGCAAAATTAGAAAAACTAACATAATTAAGGATGAACAAATTAATGATATGAAAATTACAAATCTGGAAATTATAATTTTCTCATATATGAAGATTTCAGATCTTGAACTAAAACACAAAATTAAGGACTGAAAACTAAAGGACATCTTGAATTCGTTCATTATAAAAACAATAGAAGCAACATCGTCATCAGACTTTTAACTCGGATCCGGTGAACTTCGTTGGAGGTGGTTGCTGGACGATTGGCGGTGCTAATGATCGATGAACGAAGGTGCTGACGAACAATCGTCAGATTTTTGCGACATTGATGCTGATGAACGATGATGCTAATGAACGATTACGATGGTAGTGATGAAAGAATTGAAAAAGTTGAGTTTTACTGTGAATGAAGATGGTGATACGTTGGGATTAGATCTGATGTCGGTGAGAGTTTTTAGATGAAAATGGTATTTTTTTATTTTTTTATTTATTAATTATTATATTTATATAAATAAAAAAAATATAATTTTGTTCATATATTTATAAATTTATTAATTAAAAATATATAAATTATATTTTGCGTCGGTGGTCCCTCATCATGAATATGAACCCTCACATGCAATGCACATGACAAGGGTTAACTGTTGATTTAGACGGCAGCTTGACGGAAGGATTCGGATTGCTAAATTTTGCAATTTAAAAGACTCGAAAATCTAAAAAAAAAAAACTTGAGGGACTCGAATTGCAATTTCGTGTATAAATGAAGGACCAATGGAGCAAAAAAGTCTTAGATAAAAGAGTATTTAATTTGGAATGGTTCAAACACATTTTTTTATCATTCAATGTTACTGTATTTGTTATTCAAACGTACCAACTAAATGCGCTTTTTTACACCATTAACATGTATGTTTTGTTTGGGTATATTTTGTTTGGCAACAAATGTAGAATCTATAATCACAGGCTCTGTTGGAGGTTTTATTAAATTCTTTCGTGTAGGGTAAAATAATCGATAGCCGGATAAATCACTGAATCGTGGTATCACTTTCCGAAAGTAATTATTCGACCCTTATAGCCTGAGTTACACGAATATCACTTTGGGATAAGACAGAGATTAAATTCTTGTTTTGGCAGAAACAAGAATTCCTTTTGCAGAAGAATATTTTAGTGTTCGTAACTTGTGTATTTTTCTCATGCATATTGGTTAATATATTTATATACACCCTTAATCATGAAAGAGTCTTTTATTAAAATCAATTGGCCGATTGATTAATAAAAGTATCTTCTATAATATTCAAAAGTGGTTACAGGAAGAATATTTCTATAAACAAATATTATCACTTCCATCATTAAAGTAAAAGTTGTTACTTTTACAATAAACAAATATTATATTTTACAACTATCAAAGCATGAGTGATCACTTTATAATAAACAAGTATTATTCCTTCAATCACTAAAGCAAAAGTGGGTGCAAGAATAATTCTTCCGTAATCACTCAAAATTGTGTTAAGTGTTTTCTTACTGCTGTCTCTTAAGAACCAGCACTGCAAAAGGACCAGCAGCGCAAAAATCAGCAAACAGGACCAGCAGCGCAAAAGTCAGCATACAGGACCAGCAGCGCAGAGGAACCAGCAAACAGGACCAGCTGCGCAGAACAACCAGCACAGGGACCAGCTGCGCAGAACAACCAGCACAGGGACCAGCTGCGCAGAACAACCAGCACAGGGACCAGTTGCACAGAACAACCAGTACAGGGACCAGCAATGCAGAACAACCAGTACAAGGACCAGCAATGCAGAACAACCAGCACAAAACACTTAGCCAAATTTCAGCTTACTAAGAAAACTTAGTACTGAAAACACTTAGTCAAATTTTAGGTAGACCAAGTCATGATAGTAAATAATGGAAAACCACTTTTGGGTTCGGGTAATCTATCACTTAATGGGTGTACACTCCGTACCTCCAAACCCATTTACAAGTGTAGATTAAAACCCAAAATTACACTAAATTTACAACAATCCTCCCCAATTTAGTGCAATTCGTTTCATGAGAATTAAACAAATTAAAACAAAACTCATGCATAAATGAAAATATCTTGAAGATTGAATTTTCACCTTAGTACATTACACATTCCAAATATTCGAGAATCGGGGTGTTCTAAGAATTGAACCCTTCAACCCATTTGAATAACTGAAAATAACATACACATAAGTTTTCAAATACTCTAAAGCTATCCTGACACTTTACAAGCCATGTGTCCATTTCCATTCATGAATGTATCTAAAGCAAAAGTCCAAGCTTTGTTGAAGCGGCAAAACTTCACATTCACATAGGTAGTTCATTTCAGTCATGCACCTGCTATTGCACTTTTTCAAATAAACCATTAAGAAGCTAAACTTCATCCTCACCTTTAACAGGTCCGAGTACATACCTTACCTTGGGATGATACAAAATTTTGTACTCCAAATTTCTAAGTATAAGCCTTCCACATTGAATTCAACTTCTAATTTTCATCAGAAGGGAATTGGGTATCTTATAATTAGAAATTTATGTGGACTTTAAACCCATCCCCACAGCAGACTTGTTCACCAAGTCTCTTGCCAATCCCTTCGTTAAGTGATCAGCTAAATTCTGTTGTGACCTCACGAACACTATAGAAATCACCCCATTCATGATGAGTTCACGAATCATGCTATGTCTGACACCTAAGTGTCTAGACTTTCCATTGTACATCTGGCTATAAGCCTTTGCCAATGTCGCAGCACTATCACAATGGATAGACATGGGTGCTATAGGTTTAGGCCATAATGGTATCTCATGGATCAAGTTTCTAAGCCATTCTGCTTCTTTACCAGCAGCAGCTAAAGCAACAAACTCAGATTCCATCGTTGAGTTGGTAATACATGTCTGCTTCTTAGAAGCCCATGAAATAGCACCTCCCCCAAGCAAGAACACCCAACCACTCGTTGAAGAATGATCTTTAATATTGGTTATCCAACTCGCATCAGAATATCCTTCTATTACCGAAGGAAACCCATTATAAGATAAACTATAGTCCATAGTTTTCTTCAAGTACTTCAGTACCCGCCTAATTGCTTGCCAATGATGAGTACTAGGATTACTAGTATATCTACTCAGTTTCCCCACAGCAAAAGCAATATCCGGCCTTGTACAAGTCATTGCGTACATCAAACAGCCAATCACCTGAGAATACTCAAGTTGTGATACAGCTTCACCTTGATTAGGCATAAGCTTCTCACTTGGATCAACAGGGGTACTCACAGGATTACATTCAAAGCAATTGAACTTTTTCAACACCTTCTCAATATAATGAGATTGACAAATCGAAATTCCTTTGCTTTCACGTTTGATCCTAATGCCAAGGATAACGTCAGCCTCCCCCATATCTTTCATGGAGAATTTTGATGACAAAAATTCTTTTGTTAAATCAACCTGACTTTGGTTAGTCCCAAAGATTAACATGTCATCAACATATAGATAAATTATAACTCCTTTACCAGAATCATCAAATTTATTATATACACATTTATCTGCTTGGTTTAATTTAAAACCACTAGATAAAATCACTTCATCAAACTTTTGATGCCATTGCTTGGGTGCTTGTTTCAAACCATATAAGGATTTTACAAGTTTGCACACCTTGCCTTCATTTCCTGGCATGACAAAGCCCTGAGGTTGGTTCATATAAACCTCCTCATCCAATTCACCATTCAAGAATGCTGTCTTCACATCCATCTGGTGAATAACTAGATTGTGAATCGTAGCCAAAGCAATCAGCAGTCTAATGGTAGTGATACGTGCCACGGGAGCATAAGTATCAAAATAGTCAATTCCAGACTTTTGTCTAAAGCCTTGAATGACTAACCTTGCCTTGAATTTTTCAATAGTTCCATCCACCTTCATCTTCTTTTTGAAGATCCATTTGCAACCCAAAGGTTTGCAACCAGGAGGTAGATCAGCTAACACCCAAGTGTTATTGCCCATGATAGAATCCATCTCATCATTAATTGCCTCTTTCCAGAATGCAACATCCTGAGACCTCATTGCTTCATCATATGTTTTAGGATCATCATCAACATTGAAACAATACGAATATTGGGTAGAAACATCATCCCTAGAACCTTCAACTAAGTATAGTTGAAAATCTGGTCCAAATGATTTAGATTTCCTTTTTCTTTTGCTTTTCCGAAGCTCAAGTGACTGATCAACAGCCTTTTCAGAGACTTCATCATTACAATCCTTATTGATTCCATTATTACTTGGAATCATATCCTTTGGTCTAGGTATAGATGAAAATCGATTTTCATCAAAGATTGCATCCCTTGAATCAATCACAGAATTGATTGAGACAAACTCATTAGGCTCTATTACATAGAACCTATATGCCTTGGAATGTTCAACATATCTAACAAATATGCAATCTATACCTCTTTCACCTAAACTTTTCTTCTTGGAATCAGGTAGTCTTACAACCGCCCTACAACCCCATACCTGGAGATAATTCAAGTTAGGTTTCCTTTTATTCCAAAGTTCATAAGGTGTAATCTTGTTTCTTTTGTTAGGAACTCTATTAAGCAAATAACAAGCTGTTAACATAGCTTCCCCCCAAAATCCTTCACTTAAACCCGAATAGGATAACATGGAATTAACCATTTCCTTAAGGACCCTATTCTTCCTTTCAGATATACCATTTTGTTGTGGAGTATATGGAGCTGTGGTCTCATGGATAATACCAACGGATTGGAAATACGATTGGTCAATGTATTCACCTCCCCTATCCGTTCTAAGTCTTTTAATCAAAGCCTTTTGTTGTAATTCTACTTCAGTTTTAAATATTTTAAATTTATCTAATGCTTCATCCTTAGTATGTAACAAATAAACATAGCAAAATCTAGAAGCATCATCAATAAAAGTCACAAAATATTTCTTGTTCCCTAAAGTAGGAGTAGCATGCAAATCACATAAATCACTATGTATTAATTCCAAAATTTCAGTATCACGATGTACATTTTGAAATGGTTTCTTAGTGATCTTTGTTAACATACACGTTTTACACTTTTCATTGTTCATGTCAAAGGCCGGTATTAATCCATCTTTAGACATATCTTGCATTCTTTTAAAGTGTACATGTCCTAGTCTAGCATGCCAAAGTGTAGAATTATTTATGCTAGAAGTAGATATAAAAGCAAAATTAACATTCAAGTGATTAATGTTAAGTCTAAACATTCTATTGCATAAATAACCAAAACCAACAAACATACCATGTTTTGACAAAACAAACTTATCAGATTCAATCACTTGTTTATAACCACAACAATTTAACGCACTACTGGAAACCAAATTTTTCCTTATTTGTGGTACATGCAAAACATCAAACAAACAAATAGTTTTTCCAGAACTAAAACACAAATCCACACTTCCACGTCCATGAACAGAGGCTGTTGACTCATTTTCCATATGAAGAATTGATCCATCAGTCACGGACTCGTAAGTCTTGAACCAAAATCTATCCTTGCATACATGGGTGGTGGCTCCCGAGTCAATCCACCACGCGACATCATCATCCTGCACAAAATAAGCCTCAGATATATATGAAACATAATAATTCTCATTTGAATTATTAAATATATTCTGACCTTTCGAGTTGTGGTTGTTTAAACCATTTCCCGAACCGCTTGTGCTAGATCCTTTGGCATTATTATTACCAAAAATAACCTTGCAATCCTTTTTCATGTGTCCAGTTTTACCACACTTCCAACAAGTCAATTTAGACTTCTTGTTCGGATTAGCCTTGTTAAAACCTTGATGTTTACGTTTACCCTTTTTGTCATTATTACTAGTGAACTTTTTATGTTCCACCATATTGACAACAGACGTACCAGCAACTTCGTTGCTCTTTGGCTTGTCATTATCCTGCAACCTGAGGGATTCCTCAATACGCAGATGACTACCCAACTCAACAAGAGTTAACTCCTCCTTCTTATGTTTCAAAGAATGTTTAAATTCTTTCCAAGATGGAGGTAGTTTATCAATTATGCTTGAGACTTGAATAGACTCATCCATGTTCATCTTATGTTGTGTGAATTGACCAAGTATACGAATGAGCTCATTGTATTGTTCCAAGACCGGTCTAGAATCGACCATCTTGTAATTATTAAAATTACTCACAAGGAACTTTTTACTAGAAGCATCCTCAGACATATACTTGGTTTCTAAACAGTCCCATAGTTCTTTAGAAGATTCAACATTTAGGTAAATATCAAAAAGGGAATCAGCCATACCATTGAGGATTAAACCTCTAGCGATGTAGTCATCGTTCTCCCACTTGCACCTTTTCCGAATTTGTTCAATAGTGGCATCATCACCATGATCTTCAGGAATTGGTGTGCTGAGTACGTACACCACACTCATGCTGCTCAGAAAGAAGTGCATCTTCTTTTGCCATCTCCTAAAATCAATTCCCTCAAACTTATCAAGTTTGGAGAAATTCGCCGTCATGTGTTTCATCGTAGCCGCCATCGATTATAACATATAATTACTTTCGATTGTTGGAGGTTTTATTAAATTCTTTCGTGTAGGGTAAAATAATCGATAGCCGGATAAATCACTGAATCGTGGTATCACTTTCCGAAAGTAATTATTCGACCCTTATAGCCTGGGTTACACGAATATCACTTTGGGATAAGACAGAGATTAAATTCTTGTTTTGGCAGAAACAAGAATTCCTTTTGCAGAAATATATATTTGGTGTTCGTAACTTGTGTATTTTTCTCATGCATATTGGTTAATATATTTATATACACCCTTAATCATGAAAGAGTCTTTTATTAAAATCAATTGGCCGATTGATTAATAAAAGTATCTTTTATAGTATTCAAAAGTGGTTACAGGAAGAATATTTCTATAAACAAATATTATCACTTCCATCATTAAAGTAAAAGTTGTTACTTTTACAATAAACAAATATTATATTTTACAACTATCAAAGCATGAGTGATCACTTTATAATAAACAAGTATTATTCCTTCAACCACTAAAGCAAAAGTGGGTGCAAGAATAATTCTTCCGTAATCACTCAAAATTGTGTTAAGTGTTTTCTTACTGCTGTCTCTTAAGAACCAGCACTGCAAAAGGACCAGCAGCGCAAAAATCAGCAAACAGGACCAGCAGCGCAAAAGTCAGCATACAGGACCAGCAGCGCAGAGGAACCAGCAAACAGGACCAGCTGCGCAGAACAACCAGCACAGGGACCAGCTGCGCAGAACAACCAGCACAGGGACCAGCTGCGCAGAACAACCAGCACAGGGACCAGCTGCACAGAACAACCAGTACAGGGACCAGCAATGCAGAACAACCAGTACAAGGACCAGCAATGCAGAACAACCAGCACAAAACACTTAGCCAAATTTCAGCTTACTAAGAAAACTTAGTACTGAAAACACTTAGTCAAATTTTAGGTAGACCAAGTCATGATAGTAAATAATGGAAAACCACTTTTGGGTTCGGGTAATCTATCACTTAATGGGTGTACACTCCGTACCTCCAAACCCATTTACAAGTGTAGATTAAAACCCAAAATTACACTAAATTTACAACAGGCTCACAGCTCGTTCTATAGAACAATTTATAAACATTGTTGATTTTACTTTGGTTAACTTATCAACCAAGTCAACAATGTTTTATAAATTGTCATGAATGTTAAAAGGACCACATTATGAATGACACAACTAATTTATGTAACAAACCACATTATGAGTGGCTAGTGATGATTGGTCCGTCGGTTTACTCGATCAAGATGATTACTTTGCGTTTGGAGTTGAGGCACAAATGTTTTTTAAACCAATTTTAAATTTCTACACCCAAAATAAAGACTTCCCCGTTCTAGTTGGGTTCATTAGGTTGTGTTCGGCCAATTGAGAATTAGTGCTTTCTCATACTTGCCTTTTGTTAGTGGTGAAGTGGGTTCCTCTTCAACTGTTCAACAGGACTCTCCTAAAGCTTATTCTTTCTTGTCAAGAATCTGTAAAGCAGTTCATTTCGTAAAAGTCAAAGGAAGGCTTGTCAAGCCGGGGAATAAGAGTAGAATGCTTCAATCGCTGCGGAAAAACTTGGTATAAGTAATTGATCTGTTGACGTGAGGTCGGGTAGTTGGTTCGTTTTGGAGTTTTCTTTGGTGCCTTTCTTTTGTTTCTTGTTTGATGTTGCTAGTTTAGTTTGGTTAGCTGATATTTAGTCCTTTTGTGGGTCGTTTGTTGTTTCTGTTTGGTTTTCGGTAGGACTTGCTTTTAGATAGAAGTTAGGTTTGCTTGGTTTGGTTATGTAAGGCTTTTATGTTACCTTTCTAGATGCGAAACCTGTTGATTTATAATTCATATATGAATACTTTAAAGGCTATGTCACCTGTTGATTTATAATTCATGTATGAATACTTTAAAGGCTATGTCACTGGCTATAATGCACTTGGGAAAACTTGTATATGTGTTAACCTTTTTGTAATCCTTGGCTAGACATTGAAGGCATTGAATACTTGTACTTAGTAGTGATTCAATAGTACTTTTGGTGTTCAATCAATTTGACACTTTTTGAGTATGGATGGTACTCAGATACAACACTCTATATTAAAGCAGAAAAAGGATATAAATAAATCCAACTTCTCAACTAAATTTATATATGACAAAATTACATGGTTCGTCCCTTAACATACACCGAAATTTTACTCATCGTCTCTGAACTTTATTATACTAAACTCGTCCATGTAGTTGTATTTTTTAAAGTGGGACCTTCCTTCGTTGAAAATTCATTAACTTATTGTTAAATCTAATCATGTGCCTAACATGTGAAGGCAATTTTGTCATTTTACTTTAACCACTACCATTTCTCTTGCCAACCTACTCTATTCACCACCTTCTCATCTTTGACATTCACCATTCCATTTTATCCCAAAACTATTAACCTAAAAAAATTTACAAATTACAAACCCTAATCATAATCACAAAATTCATCCATAAACTATTACTTCTATTTGCTTTCGAATCTTTTTGTTTGAACAACAAATTTCTAATAATAAACACTTTTCACCCCCTAACGAGGAGCTACGGTGGACAGGCAAAACGAAACAAATTACCATGCCTTAATAAGCAACGAAAATTACAAGAAGATCTACTACGAATCCAATTAAAAGATACCAAACGAATCGAATCAAACAATAACTTTTTCTTCATTGTCCTATTTGCGAATAAGACATCATTCTTGAACCTTCATGTATGCCATAACAAAGATGCGATTATGACATAAATTATATATCCTTTGATTTCGAACACAAATGCAAAGTATCGAACCAAACCATGTACGAAGAACGAGAATCAAACACCGGTATCTGCATGTGAAACCAAATCTTAATATTCTATATGATTAACTTAATTCTTTTGGCTATTTTTGAAGGAAATGGCACCGACTACTCGTCAGAACTTGAACATGAGTGAGGAAGACTTACGTGCTTTCCTTGCACCAAATATAGCCGCAGTACAGGCTGCAATGCAAAACAACAATAACTCAAGGTCTAGCAGTGGAGTTAACTCCATAGGAAACCGTGTAGGATGCTCCTACAAGGCTTTCACTGCCTGTAAACCTCTGGAATTCGATGGAATTGAAGGACCAGTCGGGCTGAAATGATGGAATGAAAAGGTCGAATCTGTGTTTGCTATAAGCAAATGTGCTGAGGAAGATAATGTAAAGTACGCCACGCATACCTTCACAGGTACTGCGTTAACATGGTAGAATACCTATCTCGAACAAGTGAGACAAGATGCTGCTTACGCACTACCGTGGTCAGCATTCAAACACTTGATGAACGAGCAGTACCGTCCCAGAAACGAAGTCAATAAGCTCAAGACAGAGCTTAGAGAATTACGAACGAAGGGATTTGATATCACCACATACGAACGACGATTCACCGAGTTGTGTTTATTGTGCCCAAGAGTGTTCGAAGATGAAGAAGAGCAGATCGATGCGTTTGTAAAGGGGTTACCAGAGAGAATTCAGGAGGATGTGAGTGCAAGCGCGCCTACTTTAATGAAAAAGGCAAGCCGAATGTCTCACAAACTTATAAACCAGATCGAGGGAAGGATTAAAGAGCAGGTGGCCGAGGAGGCAAAAATGAAACAAGTCAAGAGAAAGTGGGAAGAACCCAGTGACAAGAGTCACAATTTCAACAATCAACACCACAATCACAACCACAATCGCACCATTTTTAGCAACAACAAATACAACAAAAACCATTCCAACAACCACAACAACTACAACAATCATCCCAACAATAATACCAACCGCAACAACAACAATCCCAACAATAACAACAAGAGGCAAAATTTTTTCCAGAGATGTGAAGGATACCATCCAACTGGGCTCTGTACAGCAGTGTGTACTAAGTGTAATAGAAAGGGCCATGGTGCGACAAAGTGCGAAATCTACGGATCAATGGCTAAGGGAACAAATAATGCCGGAAATAGTTATGCTGACATTACCTGTTTCGGATGCGGGAAGAAGGGCCATTACAAAAATATGTGTCCAAATCAGGGGGATAATAATGGGCAAGGCCGAGGAAGAATCTTCAACATTAATGCGGTTGAAGCGCAGAAAGACCTGGAGCTTGTTACGGGTACGTTTCTTATTGACAATACATCTGCTTATGTTTTATTTGATTCGGGTGCGGATAGAAGCTATATGAGTAAGGATTTCTGTACTAAATTAAGTTGTCCATTGACGCCTTTGGATAATAAGTTTATACTAGAATTAGCAAACGGTAAATTAATTGCAGCGGATAATATATGTCGGAATCAAGAAATTAAACTGGGTAGCGAAACGTTTAAGATTGATTTGATACCAGTAGAGTTAGGGAGTTTTGATGTGATAATCGGCATGGACTGGTTGAAAGAGGTGAAAGCAGAGATCATATGTTACAAAAATGCAATTTGCATTGTACGAGATGAAGGAAAACCCTTAATGGTGTACGGAGAAAAGAGCAACGCGAAGCTAAATCTTATTAGTAATTTGAAGGCGCAAAAGCTAATAAGAAAGGGTTGCTATGCTGTTCTAGCACACGTCGAGAAAGTACAAACTGAAGAAAAGAGCATCAATGATGTTCCCGTCACAAAAGAATTTCCCGATGTATTTTCGAAAGAATTACCGGGATTACCTCCACACCGATCCGTTGAATTTCAAATAGATCTTGTACCGGGAGCTGCACCAATAGCTCGTGATCAATACAGACTCACACCCAGCGAAATGAAGGAACTTCAAAGCCAATTACAAGAACTTCTAGAGCGTGGTTTTATTCGACCAAGTACATCACCATGGGGAGCTCCTGTTCTGTTTGTCAAGAAGAAAGATGGTACATTTAGGTTGTGTATCGACTACCGAGAGTTGAACAAACTTACCATCAAGAACCGTTACCCACTACCGAGAATTGACGACTTATTTGATCAACTACAAGGCTCGTCGGTTTATTCGAAGATCGATTTACGTTCTGAATATCATCAAATGCGGGTAAAGGAGGATGATATTCCGAAGACTGCTTTCAGGACGTGATACGGTCATTACGAGTTTATGGTTATGCTGTTTGGTTTGACTAATGCACCAGCTGTGTTCATGGACCTCATGAACAGAGTGTGTGGACCATATCTCGACAAGTTTGTCATTGTCTTCATCGATGACATACTTATTTACTAAAGAATGATCAAGAGCATGAAGAACATTTGAGGAAAGTGCTGGAATTGTTGAGGAAAGAAAAACTGTACGCTAAGTTTTCAAAGTGTGCATTTTGGTTGAAAGAAGTTCAATTCCTCGGACATGTTGTAAGCAAAGAAGGTATTCAGGTTGATTCGGCAAAGATTGAAACCGTTGTAAACTGGGAAACCCCAAAAACTCCTAAGCATATACGTCAATTTTTAGGATTGGCTGGTTTCTACAGAAGATTCATCCAAGATTTTTCCAAAATAGCAAAACCCTTGACTGCATTAACGCATAAAGGAAAGAAATTTGAATGGAAGGATGAACAGGAGGAAGCGTTCCAATTGTTGAAGAAAAAGCTAACTACGGCACCTATATTGTCATTGCCTGAAGGGAATGATGATTTTGTGATATATTGTGACGCCTCAAAGCAAGGTCTCGGTTGCGTATTAATGCAACGAACGAAGGTAATTGCTTATGCGTCCCGACAATTGAAGATTCACGAGCAAAATTATACGACTCACGATTTAGAATTGGGCGCTGTTGTTTTTGCATTAAAGACTTGGAGGCACTACTTATATGGGGTCAAAAGTATCATATATACCGACCACAAAAGTCTCCAACATATATTTAATCAGAAACAACTGAACATGAGGCAGCGTAGGTGGATTGAGTTATTGAATGATTACGATTTCGAGATTCGTTACCACCCGGAGAAGGCAAATGTGGTAGCCGACGCTTTGAGTAGAAAGGACAGAGAACCAATGAGGGTAAAAGCTATGAATATAATTATTCGTACTAACCTTAATACTCAAATAAAGGAGGCGCAGTAGGGAGTTGTAAAAGAAGAAAAGTTGAAGAATGAAATACCCAAAGGATCGGAGAAACATCTTAATATTCGGGAAGACGGAACCCGGTATAGGGCTGAAAGAATTTGGGTACCAAAGTTTAGAGATGTGAGAGAAAAGGTACTTAAGGAAGCACATAAAACCATATATTCAATACATCCCGGAGAGAGGAAGACGTACAAAGATCTCAAGAAACGCTTTTGGTGGCCGGGCATGAAAGGCGATATTGCTAGATATGTAGGAGAATGTTTGACGTGTTCTAAGGTCAAAGCTGAACATCAGAAACCATCAGGTCTACTTCAACAACCCGAAATCCCAGAATGGAAATGGGAAAACATTACCATGGATTTTATTACTAAATTGTCAAGGACTGCAAGTGGTTATGCTACTATTTGGGTAATAGTCGATCGTCTCACCAAGTCAGCACACTTTCTGCCAATGAGAGAAGATGATAAAATGGAGAAGTTGGCGAGATTATACTTGAAGGAAGTTGTCTCTAGACATGGAATAAAAAATCTCTATTATCACTGACAGAGATGGCAGATTTGTTTCAAGATTTTGGCAGGCATTACAACAAGCATTGGGAACTCGTCTAGATATGAGTACTGCCTATCATCCACAAACCGATGGGCAGAGCGAAAGGACGATACAGACTCTTGAAGACATGCTACGAGCATGTGTTATTGATTTTGGAAACGGTTGGGATCGACATCTACCATTAGCAGAATTTTCCTACAACAACAGTTAACACTCGAGTATCGAAATGGCACCGTTCGAAGCACTTTATGGTAGAAAGTGCAGATCTCCAATTTGTTGGAATGAATTAGGGGATAGACAGATTACGGGTCCGGAGATAATCCAAGAAACTTCAAAGAAAATCATCCAAATTCAACAACGGTTGAAAACTGCTCAGAGTCGACAAAAGAGCTACGCGGACCTTAAAAGGAAAGATATAGAATTTGAAATTGGAGAGTTGGTCATGCTTAAGGTTGTACCTTGAAAAGGCGTTGTTCGATTTGGTAAACGGGGGAAACTAAATCCAAGATACATTGGACCATTCAAGATTTTAGATCGTGTCGGACCAGTAGCCTACCGACTTGAATTACATCAACAACTCGCTAATGTACATAATACCTTTCATGTCTCGAATCTGAAGAAGTGCTTAGCTAAAGAAGATCTCACTATTCCTTTAGACGAAATTAAAATCAATGAAAAACTACAATTCATTGAAGAACCCGTCGAGATAATGGATCGTGAGGATAAAAGGCTCAAGCAAAATAAGATACCGATCGTCAAGGTTTTTTTAATGGAATGCTCGTAGGGGACCCGAGTTCACCTAGGAGTGTGAAGATCAAATGAATCTAAAATACCCGTACCTATTTCCAGAAGATTCGTCAACACCTTCAACAGCTTAAAATTTCGGGACGAAATTTATTTAACGGGTAGGTACTGTAGTGACCCGAACTTTTCCATGTTTATATATATTAAATGAAATTGGTATATTTACATGATTAAATATTTTCAACATGTTAAGAAATCAATCTTGTTAAGACTTTATTAATTGAAATAGGTTTCATATAGACAATTGACCACCCAAGTTGACCGGTGATTCACGAACGTTAAAACTTGTAAAAACTATATGATGACATATATATGATTATATATATAGTTAACATGATATTATGATAAGTAAGTATCTCATTAGGTATTTTAACAATGAGTTATATACATAAAAATTGAGTTTATTGAATTAAGAAACTCGAAACGATATATATAACAATTATCGTTATAACAACGTCTTACTAAATACATATGAATCATATTAAGATATTGATACACTATGTTTAATCATGATAAATTATAAGTAAACATGTCATTAAGTGTATTAACAATGAACTACATATGTAAAAACAAGACTACTAACTTAATGATTTCGAAACGAGACATATATGTAACGATTATCGTTGTAACAACATTTAACTGTATATATATCATACTAAGATATATTAATATATCATAATATCATGATAATGTAATAATTTAACATCTCTTTAGATACAATAAACAATGGGTTAACAACATTTAACAAGATCGTTAACCTAAAGGTTTCAAAACAACAATTACATGTAACGACTAACGATGATTTAACGACTCAGTTAAAATGTATATACATGTAGTGTTTTAATATTTATTTATACACTTTTGAAAGACTTCAAGACACTTATCAAAATACTTCTACTTAACAAAAATGCTTACAATTACATCCTCGTTCAGTTTCATCAACAATTCTACTCGTATGCACCCGTATTCGTACTCGTACAATACACAGCTTTTAGATGTATGTACTATTGGTATATACACTACAATTATCAGCTCTTAGCAGCCCATGTGAGTCACCTAACACATGTGGGAACCATCATTTGGAAACTAGCATGAAATATCTCATAAAATTACAAAAATATTAGTAATCATTCATGACTTATTTACATGTAAACAAAATTACACATCCTTTATATCTAATCCATATACCAACGACCAAAAACACCTAAAAACACTTTCATTCTTCAATTTTATTCATCTAATTAATCTCTCTAAAGTTCTATCTTCAAGTTCTAAGTGTTCTTCATAAATTCTACAAGTTCTAGTTTCATTAAATCAAGAATACTTCCAAGTTTACTAGCTCACTTCCAATCTTGTAAAGTGATCATCCAACCTCAAGAAATCCTTGTTGTTTACAGTAAGATATCATTCTAAATCAAGGCAATACTTATATACAAACTTTGATTCAATTCCTATAACTATAACTATCTTAATTCGAGTGATTATCTTACTTGAACTTGTTTTCGTGTCATGATTCTACTTCAAGAACTTTCAAGCCATCCAAGATCCTTTGAAGCTAGATCATTTCTTGTCACTTCCAGTAGGTTTACCTACTAAACTTTAGGTAGTAATGATGTTCATAACATCATTCGATTCATATATATATAACTACCTTATTCGAAGGTTTAAACTTGAAATCACTAGAACATAGTTTAGTTAATTCTAAACTTGTTCGCAAACAAAAGTTAATCCTTCTAACTTGACTTTTAAAATCAACTAAACACATGTTCTATATCTATATTATATGCTAACTTAATGATTTAAACCTAGAAACACGAAAAATACCGTAAAACCGGATATACGCCGTCGTAGTAACACCGCGGGCTGTTTTGGGTTAGTTAATTAAAAACTATGATAAACTTTGATTTAAAATTTTTTCTTATGGGAAAATGATTTTTCTTATGAACATGAAACTATATCCAAAAATCATGGTTAAACTCAAAGTGGAAGTATGTTTTCCAAAATGGTCATCTAGACGTCGTTCTTTCGACTGAAATGACTACCTTTACAAAAATGACTTGTAACCTGTATTTCTGACTATAAACTTATAATTTTTCTATTTAGATTCATAAACTTAAGTTCAATATGAAACCATAGCAACTTGAAACACTCAAAACGGATTTAAAACGAAGAAGTTATGGGTAAAACAAGATTGGATAATTTTTCTTGTTGTAGCTACGTGAAAATTGGTAACAAATCTATATTAATCATATCCTAGCTAAATTATATTGTATTACATGTATTCTAATATATTATATAATCTTGGGATACCATAGACACGTATGCAAATGTTTTGACATATCATATCGACCCATGTATATATATTATTTGGAACAACCATAGACACTCTATATGCAGTAATGTTGGAGTTAGCTATACAGGGTTGAGGTTGATTCCAAAAATATATATACTTTGAGTTGTGATCTAGCCTAAGATGTGTATACACTGGGTCGTGGATTGTTCCAAGATAATATATATCAATTTATTTATGTACATCTAATTATGGACAACTAGTTGTAGGTTATTAACGAGAACAGCTGACTTAATAAACTTAAAACATTAAAACGTATTAAAAATGTTGTAAATATATTTTGAACATACTTTGATATATATGTACATATTTGTTATAGGTTCGTGAATCGACCAGTGGCCAAGTCTTACTTCCCGACGAAGTAAAAATCTGTGAAAGTGAGTTATAGTCCCACTTTTAAAATCTATTATTATTTTTTGGGATGAGAATACATGCGATTTATAATTGTTTTACAAAATAGACACAAGTAATCGAAAATACTTTCTATGTTGGATTATTGAACCGAATATGCCCCTTTTTAGCTTGGTAGCCTAAGAATTAGGGAAATGGCCCCTAATTGACGCGAATCCTAATGATAGATCTATTTGGCCCAACAAGCCTCATCCGAGTTACGGATGCTTTAGTACTTCGATTTATCATATCCGATGAGAGTCCCGGAATGATGGGGATATTTTATATGCATCTTGTTAAGGTTGGTTACCAGGTGTTCAACATATGAATGATTTTTTAGCTCTATGCAGTTTGCGAAATGCCTGATATGAGATGTGTTATAAAAATGAAATCTTGTGGTCTATTATTATGATTTGATAATATGTAGGTTAAACCTATAACTCACCAATAATTTTGTTGACGTTTTAAGCATGTTTATTCTTAGGTGATTATTAAGAGCTTCCGCTGTTGCATACTAAATTAAGGACAAGATGTGGAGTCCATGATTGTATAATATTGTTTACAAACTGCATTCGAAGACTTATGTTGATGGGTAATATTATTGTAAACCATTATGTAATGGTCGCGTGAAAAACGCTATATTTTAGATTATCATTATTTGATAATCGTCGTAATATTTTAAAGGTTATGGTTTGTTCTAAAATCGAATGCAGTCTTTGAAAAACGTCTCATATAGAGGTCAAAACCTCGCAACGAAATCAATTAATATGGAACGTTTATAATCAATATGAACGGGACATTTCAAGTAGCACATCCCGTCATCACTTCTCGGCATTGTGAACTCCCATAACTTGTGGCCCCTAACACCACAATTGAAACATCTAGGTGCACGAAAATCCATCGTGCCTTTCTCCACATTACCCATACTCGCACTCGCGCCCTTAGTTTTCTTACTTGGAGCACCATATGAATCAACCATTCTCTTACTTGAAGGTTCACCAACCTTCGATCGCGAATACGATTCGAAACCCCTAGCCATGTTAAATAACTCCGCAAACGAGTTCACTTGGCCAACGCTAATTTTTCCCTGCAACTCATCATTCAAAGTCTGATAGAAATCTTCCATCAACATTCGATCATTCCCAATATACTCTGGGCAAAAACGAGCCTTCAATATAAAGGTTGTCTTTAGAGTATTCAAGTCCATCGATCCTTGTTGCAAATTTCACAACTCATTTCGCATTTTTGACAAATCGGCTGAAGTCCGGAACTCCTCGAAGAATTCCTTCTTAAACTCATCCCACGATAACGCCATAAACGGTTCACCACCGACAAGATCAATCTTATCATCCAACCAATCCTTTGCCCTACCCAGCAACAAGCTAGTAGCGAGTCTTGTCCTCTTCTCGGGAGGGCATTCAATCGTGCGAAAACACCCTTCGACATCCGAGATCCAAGTTGTACTTACCAAAGGATCCGATTTACTATCGTACATCGGAGGTTTAGTCCTTATGAAGCTCTTAAGACAACGCTCCATTTCACTACTACCCCGAAATTCAGAATACCTTCTATCCATTCTTTCTTCCAACGCACTCATTTGCTCCGCAACGGCGGCCGCAACTCTAGCATTAAACTCCTCGTCATTCGTCTCAATCTCATTTCGCGTCACCATTCTAAAGAATGCAAAACAATTAGTCTACGAACGTATAAAACCACACGCACAACACCGCCCCATCTTGCTCAACACCCGTCGTACATCACTTATTTGACACGATTTGCACCCGTAATAAGGTTTACAAGTCCTTATTACGCACACACGCCGTATCGACTCGTTAGTACAACGACCACCTCGCTCGATGATATAAACCAACACAACGCAATAATATATTAATAGAATCCACATATTAACATAAACGTTAGTCCACCTACAAACAAGGCACTAACTATAACCCATTCCGACCCGTTCACCTACAAGTTCTGCAACAAATAAGCACACACAAAAGTCTAAGTCTAGGCACCTATCTCAAGCCGCCTAAATCCCTTAGACCATGCTCTGATACCACTTGAAACAACCCAACCCGTATTAATCCGGCCCATAAATTTTTTTTCCTTTTAATATACGTTAAATAACACTTTAGGTCCCATTACACGATTTTCAAAACGTATTTATTACCAAAGTAAGTTCAACGAACTTGGAAACATACAATAATAATTAAAACTCCTTAATGCAATAATACGTTGGTTAAAGCATAAACCAGTTATAATCATTATGGCCCGACTAGTTACGTTTACACAAAACCGAGCATGGTGATTTGGGACTACGCTACCCAAATCCTAATCGAGTCCAAAAGCAAGATCTTCTAAAGCAACCTAGCTAAGATCTCTAATCCCCACGCTTACCCGAGCCACCAACGCGCGAACCTATAAAAATATCAACAACGAGAGGGTAAGCTAATACTTAGTGAATGTAAAGATACTATACATATACATATGCATAAAATGGCTACGCATCACCAAGCATCAAAATAAACACATACCGGCTCCGCATGGTAAACAAACTACAAAAGAGAACATACACAAAGTAGCTACACGCTACGTATTCACCAAGCTAACACCACAAGATTAGCTACAACACAACGATAAGTATATATGCGTATAACAAATATAATCAACAATAACGATAAGGTTAACCCCTTAACCCAAACTACATGAAGGTCGGCTGAACTACCCGAGCCTTAGTGAATTTGCACTACCCGAGATTCACTTCCTTCACTACTTCTACAACCGAGGTTGGCCGAACTACCCGAGCCTTATGAATCCGCACAACCCGAAATTCACCACCTCATCGCCAAGATGACCGAAACAACCCGAGTCATCATGAATCCACACTAACCGAGATTCATTTCCTCAACAACAAATGCTAGCAACCCATCATCAAAAGGGTTATCCAAAATGCTAGCCAATTCACAACACCAAGGGTAAAAACCCACAACGCATAAGCGTATCACATGGACCCGAAGCACAAGGCCCATTCTCCCACACGAACATAGAGTAAACCAGAACAAGGGTCACCCTACACACACGCACCCATTTTACACATACACATGTGCATAGTAAATTTACACTCACCTTGAAGTCTTGATGGATGCCAACCAAAATCCGCAAACGCCAATGGAACGTACCTATTCCATTATCACATGACAAATAACACAATTAGTGTGGATTTACAAACCAACCTAAATTGACAACTAGCGCAATTTCGACCCAAATGCACTTCCAAGCATAAACCGCGCCCAAACTAACCAATAATCACTAACACAAGTGAGAATGGTCCTATTACACCAATTAAACCCAATCATATGTGTTAAACACCCATTTTGCCCAAAATGACAATTAAACCCTAATTTTGACCCATTTCAAAATTAGTCAACCAAAACACCTCAAATGATTACCAATACTTCCATAATCACTAACACTAGTGATTATACACTATTTACTAGCCTTAAACATGGTTAAATCATTAACCAACCCAAAACCTAAAATGTCCCGTTCATATTGATTATAAACGTTCCATATTAATTGATTTCGTTGCGAGGTTTTGACCTCTATATGAGACGTTTTTCAAAGACTGCATTCGTTTTTTAAAAACAAACCATAACCTTTATTTTATCGACAAGGTTAAAAGGACACCACCTAGATTATCCAGAAATGATAATCTAAAAATATCACACTTACACACTACCAATACATATTGGTTTACAATATTAATATGTTACAACAAAATAAATCTCAAATGCAGTTTTAAACAATATTATACAAACATGCTGACACCAAATCTTGTCCATATTTTAGCATGCAACAGCGAAAGCTCTTAATAATCACCTGAGAATAAACATGCTTTAAACGTCAACAAAAATGTTGGTGAGTTATAGGTTTAACCTATATATTTATCAAATCGTAATAATAGACCACAAGATTTCATATTTCAATATACATCCCATACATAGAGATAAAAATTATTCATATGGTGAACACCTGGTAATCTACATTAACAAGATGCATATAGAATATCCCCATCATTCCGGGACACCCATCGGACATGATAATTTCGAAGTACTAAAGCATTCCAAATTCCAGAATGGGGCTTGTTGGGCCCGATAGATCTATCTTTAGGATTCGCGTCAATTTGGGGGTCTGTTCCTAAATTCTTAGGCTACCAAGCTAAAAAGGGGCATATTCGGCTTCGATCATTCACCCATATAATGTAGTTTTATTTACTTGTGTCTATTTCGTAAAACATTTATAAAATTGCATGTATTCTCATCCCAAAATATTAGATTTTGAAAGTGGGACTATAACTCACTTTCACAGATTTTTACTTCGTCGGAAAGTAAGACTTGGCCACTGGTTGATTCACGAACCTATAACAAATATGTACATATATATCAAAGTATGTTCAAAATATATTTACAACATTTTTAATATGTTTTAATGTTTTAAGTTTATTAAGTCAGCTGTCCTCGTTAGTAACCTACAACTAGTTGTCCACAGTAAGATGTACAGAAATAAATCGATATATATTATCTTGAATCAATCCACGACCCAGTGTATACACGTCTCAGGCTAGATCACAAATCAAAGTATATATATTTTTGGAATCAACCTCAACCCGGTATAGCTAACTCAAATATTACTGCATATAGAGTGTCTATGGTTGTTCCAAATAATATATATACATGGGTCGATATGATATGTCAAAACATTTGCATACGTGTATATGGTATCCCAAGATTACATAATATATTAGAATACATGTATAATACAATATGAGTTAGCTAGGATATGATTAATATAGATTTGTTACCAATTTTCACGTAGTTACAACAAGCAAAAATATCCAATCTTGTTTTACCCATAACTTCTTCGTTTTAAACCTGTTTTGAGTGATTCAAGTTGCTATGGTTTCATATTGAACTTAAGTTTATGAATCTAAACAGAAAATGTATAAGTTTATTGTCGGAAATACAGGTTACAAGTCGTTTTTGTAAAGGTAGTCATTTCAGTCGAAAGAACGACGTCTAGATGACCATTTTGGAAAACATACTTCCACTTCGAGTTTAACCATGATTTTTGGATATAGTTTCATGTTCATAAGAAAAATCATTTTCCCAGAAGAACAACTTTTAAATCAAAGTTTATCATAGTTTTTAATTAACTAACCCAAAACAGCCCGCGGTGTTACTACGACGGCGTATATCCGATTTTACGGTGTTTTTCGTGTTTCCAGGTTTCAAATCATTAAGTTAGCATATCATATAGATATAGAACATGTTTTTAGTTGATTTTAAAAGTCAAGTTAGAAGGATTAACTTTTGTTTGCGAACAAGTTTAGAATTAACTAAACTATGTTCTAGTGATTTCAAGTTTAAACCTTCGAATAAGGTAGTTTTATATATATGAATCGAATGATGTTATGAACATCATTACTACCTCAGGTTTTGTGGATAAACCTACTGAAAATGAGAAAAATAGATCTAGCTTCAAAGGATCCTTGGATGACTTGAAAGTTCTTGAAGCAAAATCATGACACGAAAACAAGTTCAAGTAAGATTTCCACTCGAAATAAGATTGTTAAAGTTATAGAAATTGAATTAAAGTTTGAATATGAGTGTTACCTTATATTAAAAAGATATCTTACTGTAAATAAGAAAAATTTCTTGAGGTTGGATGATCACTCAAAGTGGATTTGCAAGATTGGAAGTAAGCTAGCAAACTTGGAAGTGTTGTTGGTGTGTTCTTGAGTAGTTGTTTTATAACTTGGTTTATGTATGGATTTATGAATTAGATTGAGCTAGATTTTGGTGAAGATGATGAAGAACACTTAGAAAAATGGAAGAAAACTTGAGAGAGAGTAATTTGATTCAAGAAAATTGCAAAGTGAATGTGTTTGTGAGTATGCAAGTTCACGTGAATATGGTGCTTCCATATAGGCTCCATTAGTTTGAAATTTTGTGAGATATTTCATGCTAGATGTTAAATGATGGTTCATACATGGTTAGGTGACTCACATGGGCTGCTAAGAGCTGATGATTGGAGTGTATATACCAATTGTAAATACATTTAGAAGCTGTGTATTGTACGAGTACAAATACGAGTGCATACGAGTAGAATTGTTGATGAAAATGAATGAGGATGTAATCGTAAGCATTTTTGTTAAGTAGAAGTACTTTGATAAGTGTCTTGAAGTCTTTCAAAAGTGTATGAATACATATTAAAACACTATATGTATATACATTTTAACTGAGTCGTTAAGTCATCGTTAGTCGTTACATGTAAGTGTTGTTTTGAAACCTTTAGTTTAACGATCTTGTTAAATGTTGTTACCTCATTGTTTATTATATCTAAAGAGATGTTAAATTATTACATTATCATGATATTAGGATGTATTAATATATCTTAATATGATATATATACATTTAAATGTCGTTACAACGATAATCGTTACATATATGCCTCGTTTCGAAATTCTTAAGTTAGTAGTCTTGTTTTTACATATGTAGTTCATTGTTAATATATTTAATGATATGTTTACTTATCATAATATCATGTTAACTATATATATATATATATATATATATATATATATATATATATATATATATATATATATATATATATATATATACATACGACATCATATAGTTTTTACAAGTTTTAACTTTCGTGAATCACCGGTCAACTTGGGTGGTCAATGTCAATCCCCGTCCTAATCCATCTGGATGAATACATTACATTTGGTTACATCGCGAGGTACTTGATCTCTATATGATACATTTTACAAACATTGCATTCTTTTTTAAAAGACAAACTTTCATTTCATCGAAAGTTAACGGCATGCATACCATTTCATAATATATCCAACTATAATTGACATAATAGTAATCTTGATGAACTCGATGATTCGAATGCAACGTCGTTTGAAATATGTCATGAATGACTCTAATTAGTTATATCCTTTTTATATTAATAATATTTATATGTTTCATTTATTCATTTTATATATGAAAATATTAAATTTTATTATGTTATATGTATTAAGTATATATATATATATATATATATATATATATATATATATATATATATATATATATATATATATATATATATATATATATATATATCGTTTAATTATTTAAATATAGTAATTATAATAATACCATAATATTACTTGTAATGGTAAAAGTGCTAATAATGATAATACTTAATGTTACTAATAAAAATATCAAAGTTAATAATTTTGTTAACAATAATGTTGATGATAGTTTTTAATTATAAATCTCATAATGATAATATTAGTAGTTTTTGATAAAATGAATAATTTAGTAATAATATTGATGATAATGATATTAATAATTAGTAATTCACTTAAATCATAATTTTATTCGTAGTTTTTAAATCTATACATTTATATATATACTTATGATCTTAATAATAATATCTTTAAAACTTTTATTGTCATAATTATAATACTTTTAATAATAATAATATGAATATTACTGATAATTTTAATGATAACATTTATAAAATTGATAGTGATGATAATAAGTTTTATAATACTAATAATAATAAGAATAATAATATTGATAGTAATAATAATAATTGATATTCATACTACTTAATAATAATAATACTAATAATAATAATATTAATATTATTACTTAATGATAATACTAATACTCATATTAACAATATTACTAATATTACTCATAATGATAATACTTTTAATACTAAATACAACAATAATAATAATCAGAACAATAATAATAATAATAATAATAATAATAATAATAATAATAATAATAATAATAATAATAATAATAATAATAATAATAATGATGATAATAACTTGATAAATGAACTACCTTCAAGACTCCAAAAAGAATAATAAACTGTCCAAGCCGGGACTCGAACCCGAGACCTCTCGAAACCCAACAAACCCATCTACCATTCATCTGTCCATTTATATCTGAACTATCCCAGGATTGAAAACATTTAAACTGTATTTAACAGTTTCCCTTTTTTTCTTCACCTTCGATCCTTATACCAACCAGAGATCAAATATCATTAACACCAATTTAATTGTTGTATTCAGAAATCCTAACTCAACAGAAACGATCCCCATTTATAGTTTTTAAATCATTTAAATCAAAATAATAAAAAGAACATCACTGTACAGACCTTATATATTCGGTTATGAACTTCAAATCAATTTTCGAATTCTAGACAGTTTTAGGTTGTAGTTACAACATGAATTAGTTTGTAAACGACACCTAGAAACTATATGGGTTTTTAATTTAACTTGAAATATAACAAAAAACTCTAATTCGATTAAAGAACACAAGTTGACTTTTTTATCCAAAACTTTGACTCAGAAATTCGATTTCGTTTTGAAAAATTGAGCTTTAAAAGTTTGCAGATAGTTTAAACGAAGGCTTTCTAGCATATCTGCATTTAAGGATTTTAATATAGGTTTCGAATTTGAGGTATTTGAGAAAATAGTTAAGAACAGGGGACACAAGCTGTGTTCTTCAAAATAAATTTTGATTTTTTTGCTGTCTAAGCTCGAATTGCAATTATAGAGTATTATGTTAATGCTAAAAGATATAATTACAGCTAATGTAGTTCATTTAATGCTTGTTTGATAATCTGATTCACTCAACCACTTTAATCCTGTCAGAAGAACTTTTTAGATAAAAACAATTGATTAAAACTGATTTTGTTTTCTAATATGACTAATTGACAATGAATCGTACTGGTTTGAAGTTATAAAACAATTATTAAAACAGTTGATTAAGATAGGAATAGATTACGTATTTCTTAGATTTATACATGTATTAATCGTATTTATATAATTATATATATCTATATATGCATTTACATATATATATATATATATATATATATATATATATATATATATATATATATATATATATATATATATATATATATATATATATATATCTATATTTTATATGTATATATGTATTTATATATATATCTGTATTTATATATAACTAATTCTTATTGTTTTTTTTTGAATAACTAACTAATATAATTGTATTAATACTCTTAAAATTAATAATACTAATAAAAATTTTATTAATAATAATATTATTGATAAAGACTAACAATAATAAATGATAAATAATAATATGATAATATTCATACTAACAATAATGATAATTTTAATACTCTTAATTACTAGTAATGATATTAATATTATAAATGATAATAATAATCTTATTAGTTGTAATAATACTAATATCATTAACGATAATAATAATAATAATATTAATAATAATATCATCACTTATACATATCAAATTTTTATATACTTTTCTTTAGAAATCATTAATATTAATAATACAATTATTAATACTTACAATAATGATAATGAAAGTAAAAACATTTATTTATCAATTACATTTTAACTTGTGATTATATTTTATATATTAATCTTTTATATTATAAATTATATAATACTTATATCATATTTGAGTTGTTAATATTTATATATTTTATATTTATTTACACACAATTGTTCGTGAATCTTCGGGAATGGTCAAAGGTTCACTAAATCCATATAAATAGTTCAAAGGTCAAATGTATGCATGAACACAGTTCAAAGTTTATGAGATTTCAATATTACAGACTTTGCTTATCGTGTCGGAAATAATATAAAGATCAAGTTTAAATTTGATCGGAAATTTCCGGGTCGTCACAGTCAATTGTTTATATGAAACCTATTTCAATTAATCAAGTCTTAACAAGTTTGATTGCTTAACATGTTGGAAACACTTAATCATGTAAATATCAATTTCATTTAATATATATAAACATGGAAAATTTTGGGTCACTACAGTACCTACCCGTTAAATAAATTTCGTCCCGAAATTTTAAGCAGTTGGAGGTGTTGACGTATCTTCTGGAAATAAGTGCGGGTACTTCTTCTTCATCTGATCTTCTCGTTCCCAGGTGAATTCGGGTCCTCTACGAGCATTCCATCGAACCTTAACAATTGGTATCTTATTTTGCTTAAGTCTTTTAACCTCACGATCCATTATTTCAACGGGTTTTTCGATGAATTGAAGTTTTTCGTTGATTTGGATTTCGTCTAACGGAATAGTGAGATCTTATTTAGCAAAACATTTCTTCAAATTTGAGACGTGGAAAGTGTTATGTATAGCCGCGAGTTGTTGAGGTAATTCAAGTCAGTAAGCAACTGGTCCGACACGATCAATAATCTTGAATGGTCCAATATACCTTAGATTTAATTTCCCCCGTTTACCAAATCGAACAACGCCTTTCCAAGATGAAACTTTAAGCATAACCATCTCTCCAATTTCAAATTCTATATCTTTTCTTTTAATGTCAGCTTAGCTCTTTTGTCGACTTTGGGCGGTTTTCAACCGTTGTTGAATTTAGATGATCTTCTCGGTAGTTTCTTGTATTATCTCCGGACCTGTAATCTGTCTATCCCCCACTTCACTCCAACAAATTGGAGACCTGCACTTTCTACCATAAAGTGCTTCAAACAGCGCTATCTCAATGCTTGAATGGTAGCTGTTGTTGTAGGAAAATTCTGCTAACGGAAGGTGTCGATCCCAACTGTTTCCGAAATCAATAACACATGCTCATAGCATGTATTCAAGTGTTTGTATCGTCCTTTAGCTCTGCCCATCAGTTTGTGGATGATAGACAATACTCATGTCTAGACGAGTTCCTAATGATTGCTGTAATGTCTGCCAGAATATTGAAATAAATCTGCCATCCCTATCAGAGATAATAGAGATTGGTATTCAATGTCTGGAGATGACTTCCTTCAAATACAGTCGTGCTAACTTCTCCATCTTGTCATCTTCTCTTATTGGCAGTAAGTGTGCTGATTTGGTGAGAGAATCAACTATTACCCAAATAGTATCAAAAACACTTGCAGTCCTTGGCAATTTAGTGATGAAATCCATGGTAATGTTTTCCCATTTCCATTCCGGGATTTCGGGTTGTTGAAGTAAACCTGATGGTTTTTGATGCTCATCTTTGAACTTAGAACACGTCAAACATTCTCCTACGTATTCAGCAACATCGGCTTTCATACCCAGCCACCAAAAATATTTCTTAAGATCCTTGTACATCTTTCTCGTTCCAGGATGTATTGAGTATCTGGTTTTATGAGCTTCTCTAAGTACCATTTCTCTCATATCTCCAAATTTTGGTACCTAAATTCTTTCAGCCCTATACCGGGTTTCGTCTTCCCGGATATTAAGACGCTTCTCCGATCCTTTGGGTATTTCATCCCTTAAGTTTCCCTCTTTCAAAACTCCTTGTTGCGCCTCCTTTATTTGAGTAGTAAGGTTAGTGTGAATCATTATATTCATAGCTTTTACACGAATGGGTTCTCTGTCCTTTCTGCTCAAGGCGTCAGCTACCACATTTGCCTTCCCCGGGTGGTAACGAATCCCAAAGTCGTAATCATTCAACAATTCAATCCACCTGCGCTGCCTCATGTTCAGCTGTTTTTGATTAAATATGTGTTGAAGACTTTTGTGGTCGGTATATATAATACTTTTGACCTCATATAAGTAGTGCCTCCAAGTCTTTAATGCAAAAACAACTGCGCCTAATTCCAAATCATGCGTCGTATAATTCTGCTCGTGAATCTTCAATTGTCTAGACGCATAAGCAATTACTTTCGTTCGTTGCATTAATACACAACCGAGACCTTGCTTTGAGGCGTCACAATATATCACAAAATCATCGTTCCCTTCAGGTAATGACAATATAGGTGCCGTAGTTAACTTTTTCTTTAACAATTGAAACGCTTTCTCTTGTTCATCTTTCCATTCAAATTTCTTCCCTTTATGCGTTAATGCAGTCAAGGGTTTTGCTATTTTGGAAAAATCTTGGATGAATCTTCTGTAGTAACCAGCTAGTCCTAAAAATTGGCGTATATGTTTTGGAGTTTTCGGGGTTTCCCACTTTTCAACGGTTTCAATCTTTGCTGGATCCACCTGAATACCTTCTTTGTTCACTATATGACCGAGGAATTGAACTTCTTCTAACCAAAATGCACACTTTGAAAACTTAGCTTACAGTTTTTCTTTCCTTAACAACTCTAGCACTTTTCTCAAATGTTCTTCCTGCTCTTGGTCATTCTTTGAGTAAATAAGTATGTCATCGATGAAAACAATGACAAACTTGTCAAGGTATGGTTCACACACTCAGTTCATGAGGTCCATGAACACAGTGGTGCGTTAGTTAACCCAAACGGCATAACCATAAACTCGTAATGACCTTAACGCATCCTAAAAGAAGTCTTTGGAATATCATCCTCCTTCACCCGAATTTGATGATACCCAGAACGTAAATCAATCTTCGAATAAACTGACGAGCCTTGTAGTTGATCAAATAAGTTATCGATTCTCGGTAGTGGGTAGCGATTCTTGATGGTAAGTTTGTTCAACTCTCGGTAGTTGATACACAACCTAAATGTACCATCCTTCTTCTTGACAAACAAAACAGGAGCTCCCCACGGTGATGTGCTTGGTCGAATGAAACCACGCGCTAAAAGTTCCTGCACTGACTTTGTAATTCTTTCATTTCGCTGGGTGCGAGTCTGTATAGAGCACGAGCTATTGGTGCAGCTCCTGGTATAAGGTCTATTTGAAATTCAACGGATCGATGTGGGGGTAATCCTAGTAATTCTTTCGGAAATACATCGGGAAATTCTTTTGCGACGGGAACATCACTGATGTTTTTTTCTTCAGGTTTAACTTCCTTGATGTGTGCTAGAATGACGTAACAACCTTTTCTTATTAGTTTTTGCGCCTTCAAACTACTAATAAGATTTAATTTCGCGTTGTTCTTTTCTCCGTGCACCATTAAAGGTTTTCCTTTTTCACGCATAATGCGAATCACATTTTTGTAACAAACGACCTCTGCTCTCACCTTTTTCAACCAGTCCATGCCAATTATTACATCAAAACTCCCTAACTCAACTGGTATTAAATCAATTTTAAACGTTTCATCCCCCAGTTTAATTTCGCTATCCCGACATATATTATTTGCTGAAATTAATTTACCGTTTGCTAATTCGAGTAAAAATTTACTATCCAAAGGCGTTAATGGATAACTTAATTTAGCACAAAAATCTCTACTCATATAGCTTCTATCCGCACCCGAATCAAATAAAACATAAGCAGATTTATTGTCAATAAGAAACGTACCCGTAACAAGCTCCGGGTCTTCCTGCGCTTCTGCCGTATTAATATTGAAAACTCCTCCGCGGCCCTGCCCATTAGTATTCCCCTGATTCGGGCAATTACTTCTAATGTGGCCCGGTTTTCCACATCCATAACAAACAAAGGCGGCATTACTTGTTTCGACACTATTTGTCCCTTTAGTTCTGTTAAACTTTGGTGCGTAGACCTCACACTTTCTTGCACCATGGCCAGTTCTTTTACACTTGGTGCATAATGTCGTGCAGAACTCATTCTGCTGGAACTCTTCACACCTTTGGCATTTTTGATTTTTTTTTGCCGTTGTTGTTATTGAGGTTGTTGTTGGGATTGTTATTGTTGTTGGAACGGTTGTTGTAGTTTTTGTTGTTGTTAGGACGTTTGTTATACTTATTGTTAGGATATCGGTTATTGTTACGATTGTTGTTGCGGTTGTTGGGATAGTTGTTGCGATTGTGGTTGTAATTGTTATTGTTGTTGTACTGGTGATTCTTGTTAACGTTTTCCTCCTACTTCCTCCTGAGTTGTTTCGTGTTGGCTTCTTTGGCCGCCTGCTCTTTAATTCTTCCCTCAATCTGATTTATGAGTTTATGAGCCATTTGACTTGCCTTTTGTATGGAAGCGGGCTAGTGTGAACTCACATCTTCTTGAATCCTTACTGGTAACCCTTTTATCAACGAGTCGATCTTCTCTTCTTCATTTTCAAATGTTCCTGGACATAATAGGCACAACTCTGTGAATCGTCATTCATATGTGGTAATGTTGAACCCTTGTGTTCGTAACTCTCTAAGTTCTACCTTGAGCTTATTGACTTCGTTTCTAGGACGGTACTGCTCGTTCATCAATTGCTTGAATGCCGACCACGGTAGTGCGTAAGCAGCATTTTGTCCTACCTGTTCAAGATAGGTGTTCCACCATGTTAACGCAGTACCTGTGAAGGTATGCGTAGCGTACTTAACTTTGTCCTCTTCAGTACACTTACTTATGGCAAACACCGATTCGACTTTCTCGGTCCACCGTTTCAATCCAATTGGTCCTTCGGTTCCATCAAATTCCAAAGGTTTGCAGGCAGTGAATTCTTTGTAGGAGCATCCTACACGATTTCTTGTGGAATTAGTTCCACTGCTAGATCCAGAGTTATTGTTATTTTGCATCGCAGCCTGTACTGCGGCTATGTTTGCTGCAAGGAAAATACGGAAGTCTTCCTCGCTCATGTTCAAATTCTGACGAGTCGTCGGTGCCATTTCCTTCAAAAATAGCCAAAGAATTGAGTTAATCATATAGAATTTAAGAGTAGTCAATAGTATTTCGTAGCATTATATGAACTTATTTATAAAAGCTTTTTCTTCATATTAGCATTTTATAGTTTTAATTCGGGTAGTACCTACCCGTTAAGTTCATACTTACTAGCTACTATACAATTCAACTACTACGCTTCTATATGAAAAACTTATTACAATAATATTTCGCGTTCAAACTTTATACAATATTTTACAAACTTACAATACCGCTATTATACATATAGGATGAAATATAGCACATAATAACTTTACTACTCGGCAGCTATAAAGGCAATTCTAGTTAATACGCAAGTTGTTCAACAAAAGAAATAAAGACACGTAATTCATAAGTCCAGAAACAAGTCATGCATTCAGGTTTCACTAAGATGACTTCCCATCCTTGATCTTGTGGAAAGTAACTGTTATGACCATTGGCTAGGCAGCATGTTGTCATGTCGTCAAAAGGACGAGGGTTTCGTAATGTCCAATAGTCCCGTAATAATCTAAAAACCTTGTTTCTCACCCCAACTACTGAATCCGTCACTTGTGGGAAGGTTTTATTTAAAAGTTGTAACCCGATGTTCTTTTTCTCACTTTGGTAAGAAGCGAACATCACTAACCCGTAAGTATAACATGCTTCTTTATGTTACATGTTAGAAGCTCTTTCTAACTCACGAAATCCTATGTTGGGATATGTTGAGTCAAAATAGGTTCTTAACCCGTAGCGTAAAATTACATTTGGGTTCCTCGCATTTAACGCTTTAAAGAAAACACGGCGTAACTTTTGGTCTCCCCAATGTGATATACCCCACCTATCAAAGGAAAGCCTTTTATAAATAAGGCATTTCTGGAAAGTCTTTCAAATGTTTGACAAGTTAATTTCGCCATAACTAAATGTGCTGATGAATTCGACCGACTCTAGACAAGATTTCCTCAATCATATCCTCGGGTAGGTCTTCTAAATATTCGGTTGTCTACCCTTAACGTCCATTTTGTTTTTATACTGTAAAATAGACAAGGATTAGATTCGTAAAAGATAATTAACAAACAATGCAAGCAATTTTTACATAGAACATAAAAATACAAGCACACTACAATACATATAATACACAACATGATTACAACCCTCTAATCTGAATCACTGGTTTCTTCTTCTTCGGACATGGTTCGTTTTCCTAATTTTCTAGGGATATATGGTGTTCCTCTAATATGAGCCGTCGTTTTCCACAATGGTTTAGAAAAACCTGGTGGTTTAGAGGTTCCCGGGTTATTGTTACTATTTAGGAAATACGGATGTTGCCGATACATATAAAGTTCATCGGGGTTAGAATCAGGTTTCTCTATTTTTATATTTTTTCCCTTATTATTTTCTTTTGCTTTATTAAATTGGGTCGAGATAATTTCTATAACATCATCAGAATCCTCATCGGGATCCAATTCATCGGAAAATTGGTAATCTTCCCAATATTTTGCTTCCTCGGCGGAAACACCATTGACCATTTTTAACTTTGGTCCGTTGGTTGAGGATTTTCTTTTATTTAATCGATTTACTGTAGGTATCAATATTTCTTCCTCCGGAACCTCTTCTTCTTCCGGTTCCTCCTCTTCTGGTTCCTCCTCTTCCGGTTCCTCCGCTTCCTGTTCCTCCTCTTCCGGTTCCTCTTCGGGAATTTGTGAATCTTCCCAAAATATATTGGACTCTTCATTATTATTAGGTGAGTCGATGGGATTTGTACTAGAGGTAGACATCTATCACACAATTTCAAACACATTAAGAGATTAATATATCACATAATATTTACATGTTAATAATATATAGTTTCAAACAAAAAAATATTACGCAATCGTTTTTTTTTGAAGAAAAACACGGTCGAAGTCTAGACTCACTAATGCATCCTAACAAACTCGGTAAGACACACTAATGCAAAAATTCTGGTTCTCAAAGACCAACACTCGGATACCAACTGAAATGTCCCGTTCATATTGATTATAAACGTTCCATATAAATTGATTTGGTTGCGAGGTTTTGACCTCTATATGAGACGTTTTTCAAAGACTGCATTCGTTTTTTAAAAACAAACCATAACCTTTATTCTATCGACAAGGTTAAAAGGACACCACCTAGATTATCCAGAAATGATAATCTAAAAATATCACACTTACACACTACCAATACATATTGGTTTACAATATTAATATGTTACAACAAAATAAATCTCGAATGCAGTTTTAAACAATATTATACAAACATGCTGACACCAAATCTTGTCCATATTTTAGAATGCAACAGCGGAAGCTCTTAATAATCACCTGAGAATAAATATGCTTTAAATGTCAACAAAAATGTTGGTGAGTTATAAGTTTAACCTATATATTTATCAAATCGTAATAATAGACCACAAGATTTCATATTTCAATATACATCCCATACATAGAGATAAAAATCATTCATATGGTGAACACCTGGTAACCGACATTAACAAGATGCATATAGAATATCCCCATCATTCTGGGACACCCATCGGACATGATAATTTCGAAGTACTAAAGCATTCTAAATTCCAGAATGGCGCTTGTTGGGCCCGATAGATCTATCTTTAGGATTCACGTCAATTTGGGGGTCTGTTCCCAAATTCTTAGGCTACCAAGCTAAAAAGGGGCATATTCGGCTTCGATCATTCACCCATATAATGTAGTTTCATTTACTTGTGTCTATTTCGTAAAACATTTATAAAATTGCATGTATTCTCATCCCAAAATATTAGATTTTAAAAGTTGGACTATAACTCACTTTCACAGATTTTTACTTCGTCGGGAAGTAAGACTTGGCCACTCGTTGATTCACGAACCTATGAAAAATATGTACATATATATCAAAGTATGTTCAAAATATATTTACAACATTTTTAATATGTTTTAATGTTTTAAGTTTATTAAGTCAGTTGTCCTCGTTAGTAACCTACAACTAGTTGTCCACAGTTAGATGTACAGAAATAAATCGATATATATTATCTTGAATCAATCCACGACCCAGTGTATACACGTCTCAGGCTACATAACAACTCAAAGTATATATATTTTTGGAATCAACCTCAACCCTGTATAGCTAACTCAAACATTACTGCATATAGAGTGTCTATGGTTGTTCCAAATAATATATATACATGGGTCGATATGATATGTCAAAATATTTGCATACGTGTCTATGGTATCCCAAGATTAAATAATATATTAGAATACATGTATAATACAATATGAGTTAGCTAGGATATGATTAATATAGATTTGTTACCAATTTTCACGTAGTTACAACAAGCAAAAATATCCAATCTTGTTTTACCCATAACTTCTTCGTTTTAAACCTGTTTTGAGTGATTCAAGTTGCTATGGTTTCATATTGAACTTAAGTTTATGAATCTAAACAGAAAATGTATAAGTTTATAGTCGGAAATACAGGTTACAAGTCGTTTTTGTAAAGGTAGTCATTTCAGTCGAAAGAACGACGTCTAGATGACCATTTTGGAAAACATACTTCCACTTCGAGTTTAACCATGATTTTTGGATATAGTTTCATGTTCATAAGAAAAATCATTTTCCCAGAAGAACAACTTTTAAATCAAAGTTTATCATAGTTTTTAATTAACTAACCCAAAACAGCTCGCGGTGTTACTACGACGGCGTATATCCGGTTTTACGGTGTTTTTCGTGTTTTCAGGTTTTAAATCATTAAGTTAGCATATCATATAGATATAGAACATGTGTCTAGTTGATTTTAAAAGTCAATTTAGAAGGATTAACTTTTGTTTGCGAACAAGTATAGAATTAACTAAACTATGTTATAGTGATTTCAAGTTTAAACCTTCGAATAAGGTAGTTTTATATATATGAATCGAATGATGTTATGAACATCATTACTACCTCAGTTTTTGTGGATAAACCTACCAGAAATGAGAAAAATTGATCTAGCTTCAAAGGATCCTTGGATGGCTTGAAAGTTCTTGAAGCAAAATCATGACACGAAAACAAGTTCAAGTAAGATTTCCACTCGAAATAAGATTGTTAAAGTTATAGAAATTGAATAAAAGTTTGAATATGAGTATTACCTTATATTATAAAGATATCTTACTGTAAATAAGAAAGATTTCTTGAGGTTGGATGATCACTCAAAGTGGATTTGCAAGATTGGAAGTAAGCTAGCAAACTTGGAAGTGTTGTTGGTGTGTTCTTGAGTAGTTGTTTTATAACTTGGTTTATGTATGGATTTATGAACTAGATTGAGCTAGATTTTGATGAAGATGATGAAGAACACTTAGAACAATGGAAGAACACTTGAGAGAGAGTAATTTGATTCAATAAAATTGCAAAGTGAATGTGTTTGTGAGTATGCAAGTTCACGTGAATATGGTGCTTCCATATAGGCTCCATTAGTTTGTAATTTTGTGAGATATTTTATGCTAGATGTTAAATGATGGTTCTCACATGGTTAGGTGAGTCACATGAGCTGCTAAGAGCTGATCATTGGAGTGTATATACCAATAGTAAATACATTTAAAAGCTATGTATTGTACGAGTACAAATACGAGTGCATACGAGTAGAATTGTTGATGAAAATGAATGAGGATGTAATCGTAAGCATTTTTGTTAAGTAGAAGTACTTTGATAAGTGTTTTGAAGTCTTTCAAAAGTGTATGAATACATATTAAAACACTACATGTATATACATTTTAACTGAGTCGTTAAGTCATCGTTAGTCGTTACATGTAAGTGTTGTTTTGAAACCTTTAGGTTAACGATCTTGTTAAATGTTGTTAACCCATTGTTTATTATATCTAAAGAGATGTTAAATTATTACATTATCATGATATTAGGATGTATTAATATATATTAATATGATATATATACATTTAAATGTCGTTACAACGATAATCGTTACATATATGCCTCGTTTCGAAATCCTTAAGTTAGTAGTCTTGTTTTTACATATGTAGTTCATTGTTAATATACTTAATGATATGTTTACTTATCATAGTATCATGTTAACTATATATATATATATATATATATATATATATATATATATATATATATATATATATATATATATATATATATATATATATATATAGTTAACATGATACTATGATAAGTAAACATATCATTAAGTATATTATATATATGACATCATATAGTTTTTACATATATATATATATATATATATATGACATCATATAGTTTTTACATATATATATATATATATATGACATCATATAGTTTTTACATATATATATATATATAGTTTTTACATTATATATATGACATCATTAAGTAAACATATATATATATATATGACATCATATAGTTTTTACAAGTTTTAACGTTCGTGAATCACCGGTAAACTAGGGTGGTCAATTGTCTATATGAAACCTATTTCAATTAATCAAGTCTTAACAATTTTGATTGCTTAACATGTTGGAAACATTTAATCATGTAAATATCAATTTCATTTAATATATATAAACATGGAAAAGTTCGGGTCACTACAAAACCCGCCTTCATCACTTATAAACCCGAATCTTGGTGTTAATCTTCAATTAATAACTAAATGGGTTCCATCTATGAATCATACAAGCCAAAAGCCCCAAATTTGAATGATGAACACAAAAATGAAATTCAGAGTTAGAGCTTACCGCTAGTATCAAATTGTAGCTAAGAACGAGGAGAACAAACTTGTCTCTTACGCTTTCGATCAAAACCCGCTTCTTCCTTTCCAAAAATCCCTTTGAATCAATTGGGGTATTTGAGTTTTTGAAAGAAAATGAAGAAGAAAAGGAAAAAGATAAAAAGAAAATGAAATGGATGGATGGGATTTAAGATCCCCATCTGGCTCACATGTGAAATGACCAAAATGCCCTCGAACATCCTTTAAAATTGCAAATCTGGTACCAGCTCGCTGGGAATGCTGCGCCACAGCCTTAATCGTCGCGCCGCGACCTATATCGTATTCTGGTGGTTGCCTTAACATGCCTCCTGGAATTGAAATCATCTGAATGCCGCGCCGCGGCCCTTTCTGTCGCGCCGCGACTCAAGGCGTGGTCTGGTGCCTTCTTTACCATGCCTCCTGATTCTGATTTGTTTGTAATGTCGCGTCGTGACCCACTCCTCCGCGGCGCGACCTTTAACTTGGTCTGATCACTTTTTGCATATAAGAACTTTAGCGCACGAACATGTCTCAATTCCTTCATACACCTATCGTACATACGCGATACACCTGTAAATCATGTTCGGGGAAAAACGGGGTGTTACAGTCGATGCATTATTTGAGACTTGCTCACAAATATAAGCTAATTTTTAAATTCATAATTTATTAATTTATCGATATAATAATATCTCGCTAAATTAATAAAATATTCCGGTACTAATATTATTAATTTATATTGGTTTCACTGTAATGAGGAGATATAAAAGTAGATTAAAATTAAATGAAATAATTGTTTGGTTATAATTTAATATTAGTTTCAAATTTAGATTTGGAGTTATGAATAAGGGGTATTTTGATTTTGATTTTGGGTTAACAAATTAGGCTTTATAAAATATTAAGAATGAAGAAAGATGAGTATGAAGATGAAGATAATTGAAGAAAGAATAAAAAGATCAAAATACTTTAATGTGCTTGTGATGTGAACAAAGTTAACAGAAAAATTTATGGGTGTTAGACAAAGGGACGGTCGAAATTAATATTTACAACTATAGGGGCAATTTAGCAACAAAAAAATAATAATAATAATTTTAAGAGACGATGAGTGAAATTTAGATATAAGTTGAGGGACAGACCACGTAATTTCATCTCTCTCTCTCTCTCTCTACACACACACACACACACACACACACACACACACACACACACACACATATATATATATATATATATATATATATATATATATATATATATATATATATATATATAGGGCCGCGATCCAGCGCTAAGCTGTATGTCCAGCGGTAAGGCGATAAGCAGCTCTACGTCGTCGATCTTGTTATCCTTCCCTCATCGCCGCCGTTCTTCCTTCTTCCCTGGTTTTATTTTCCGTTCAAGGTAATTTACAGAGGTAAGGGTATTTCTGTCTTTTATTCATCGTTCTCTTCCTTCATAATGAATTCATTGTTTCATCGTCATCATCCTTCAATTTATTGATCTTCAATCGATCATTTTATAGTTCATTCTGCGTCGTCTACCTCAATTCATTCAATGGCTTCCTCATCCAATTATTCTGCAGTTGATTCAGTTTCTTCGATGAGTATTAATCATCCTGTATCTCCTAATGTTTCTGGAATCGATATCGGTGATTCATCTGGTAATTTTTATAATTATTTAATTCTCATCTGTTACTGTTTTATTTTACTTTTTATACTATCATTCATTCAATGTATGTTTCTGTTTTATTCTCAATTTTATAGAATCCAATAATGTTTTCATCAATATATTATCATACATTTTATGTATGTTATTGTTTAATACCTATACAATATGTGTTTTATCTTTACATGTTATCATACATCAGATACATTGTACTGTAATACAATGCTGTTTTCACCAATATATAAACATATATCATATGTATGTTATCGTTTAATACCTATACACTATTTAATTTTCTTTTAGTTATTATTATACATCAGTTGCATTTTACTGTTTTTAACATTATATTAACATATACATGTTATCATACATCAGATGCATTGTACTGTAATACAATGATGTTTTCACCAATATATAAACATACATCATATGTATATTATCGTTTAATACCTATACAATATTTAATTTTCTTTTTAGTTATTATTATACATCAGTTGCATTTTACTGTTTTTAACATTATATTAACATACATCATATGTATATTATTTGTTTAATACCTATACATTATTTTGATTTATTGTTAGATATTATCATACATAAGATGCATTTTACTGTAATATAATACTGTTTTTATCATTATATTAACATACGTCATATGTGTGTTATTTGTTTAATTCGTATTCATAATTTATGTTATCTTTCTTAGATCTTATCATACATCAGATGCATTTTACTTTTCGATCCAAAACTTTTGTTTACTTTTTTCATGTTCTCGCATTACTTATTATGATACATCACATGTATGTTAATATTTTTTATTTTTCTTACTTACGTTTTTTTTCTTTTACAGATGTTCTGAATGCTTCCCCTGTTATTGATGAATATAATCATATACTGAGTTCAGTTGAGCATCGAACTCCAAATGGTTCTAGGTTATGGTTTCCAGTAGTTCCTGATGCATTAAAGCCTGTGTTGATTCTGTTTATCCTTCTTATGATCATTGCTTGCATTTTTATGAGAGTTATGCTGAATTTGCTGGATTTGATGTCAAGAAAGCTTCATTTAATAGGTTGGCTGATGGTACTATCAATTACGTTGTGTTCAGGTGTATTAGGTCGGGTGTTCCTAAAAGATTAGCTGTTAATACTCTTGTTAATGAACCCTGTGTTGTTTCTAATCATGTTGATATATCGAAAAGGAATTCAAGTGTTATTTCTAATCATGCAGAGGCTGTGAACAATAAATCGAAACGCCAATCTAGGAAAGGTAAAGAAGTTGTTGATAATCAGGTTAATGATGAACATTCTTCCAATAAAGCTCCTAAATTTGCTAACCGTAAGTCTTTAACAATTAAGTGTGGTTGTGAGGCTAGTCTAAGGTGTAAATATGAAAATGGTAAGATATTCATTTTCAAGTTTTTTGAGGGGCACAATCATAAGCTTGTTTCTGAAGCTGATAAGAATTCACTGAACAAGAAGAGAAAGATGCAGTATTTTGATATGAACTTTGTTCAGGATCTTGCTTCGAAGTCTAATATTGGCTCTATGCTTGCTCATCATATTAACTGTGATATTAGTGGTGGTTATGATATGGTTGGTCCTACTAATGTAGATTACAAAAATTTTAGGCGTGATTTGCTAAGGCATATTGGTGAAACTGATGCTCACATTGTCATTGAAAATCTGCTTAGGAAGAAGGAGGTTTTACCTGATTTTACTTGCGAGTATAGATGTGATGAAGAAGGTTGTTTAACTGGTGTTTTTTGGGCTGATCAGTTGTCTAAAATGAATTACAAAGAATTTGGTGACACTGTGTCATTTGATGCAACATATGGTACCAATAGGTATTTTTTTTTTTTGTTTTATTTTTGTTTTTTGGTTTTTATGTGAACTTGTTTTTGTTTAACATTCATTAGTTGTATGTTAGCTCTTAATGTTGTTTTTTGTAATTTTTTTTCCAGGTACAATATGAGATTTGTTCCTATCACTGGTATTGATAATCACAAGAAGCTTGTTATTTTTGGTGCTGCATTGCTATCGCGTGAAACTATTGATTCGTACAAATGGTTTATTGACTGTTTTCTAAAAACTTTTTATAATGAACCTGGTTTGGTTACTACTGATCAAGACCCTGCAGTATTGGAAGCGGTGGATGAGAAGTTCAAAACTGCCAAACACAGATTATGTAGTGACCTGAACTTTTCCATGATTATATATTAAATGAAAACTATATTTGCATGATTAAATGTTTCCAACATGTTAAGCAATCAAACTTGTTAAGACTTAATTAATTGAAATAGGTTTCATATAGACAATTGATCATCCAAGTTAACCGGTGATTCATGAATGTTAAAACTTGTAAAAACTATATGATGACATATATATGATTATATATATAGTTAACATGATATTATGATAAGTAAGTATCTCATTAGGTATTTTAACAATGAGTTATATACATAAAATTGAGTTTATTGAATTAAGAAACTCGAAACGATATATATAACGATTATCGTTATAACAACGTCTTACTAAATACATATGAATCATATTAAGATATTGATACAATATGTTTAATCATGATAAATGATAAGTAAACATGTCATTAAGTGTATTAACAATGAACTATATATGTAAAAACAAGACTACTAACTTAATGATTTCGAAACGAGACATATATGTAACGATTATCGTTGTAACAACATTTAACTGTATATATATCATACTAAGATATATTAATATATCATAATATCATGATAATGTAATAATTTAACATCTCTTTAGATATAATAAAAAATGGGTTAACAACATTTAACAAGATCGTTAACCTAAAGGTTTCAAAACAACATTTACATGTAACGACTAACGATGACTTAACGACTCTGTTAAAATGTATATACATGTAGTGTTTTAATATGTATTCTTATACTTTTAAAAGACTTCAAGACACTTATCAAAATACTTCTACTTAACAAAAATGCTTACAATTACATCCTCGTTCAGTTTCATCAACAATTCTACTCGTATGCACCCGTATTCGTACTCGTACAATACACAGCTTTTAGACGTATGGACTATTGATATATATACTCCAATGATCAGCTCTTAGCAGCCCATATGAGTCACCTAACACATGTAGGAACCATCATTTGGCAACTAGCATGAAATATCTCATAAAATTACAAAAATTTAGTAATCATTCATGACTTATTTACATGTAAACAAAATTACACATCTTTTATATCTAATCCATATACCAACGACCAAAAACACCTACAAACACTTTCATTCTTCAATTTTCTTCATTTAATTGATCTCTCTCAAGTTCTATCTTCAAGTTCTAAGTGTTCTTCATAAATTCTATAAGTTCTAGTTTCATAAAATCAAGAATACTTCCAAGTTTGCTAGCTTACTTCCAATCTTGTAAAGTGATCATCCAACCTCAAGAAATCTTTCTTATTTACAGTAATATATCTTTCTAATACAAGGTAATACTCATATTCAAACTTTGGTTCAATTTCTATAACTATAACAATCTTATTTCGAGTGATGATCTTACTTGAACTTGTTTTCGTGTCATGATTCTGCTTCAAGAACTTTCAAGCCATCCAAGGATCCTTTGAAGCTAGATCCATTTGTCTCTTTTCCAATAGGTTTATCCACAAAACTTGAGGTAGTAATGATGTTCATAACATCATTTGATTCATACATATAAAGCTATCTTATTCGAAGGTTTAAACTTGAAATCACTAGAACATAGTTTAGTTAATTCTAAACTTGTTCGCAAACAAAAGTTAATCCTTCTAACTTGAATTTTAAAATCAACTAAACACATGTTCTTTATCTATATGATATGCTAACTTAATGATTTAAAACCTGAAAACACGAAAAACACCGTAAAACCGGACATACGCCGTCGTAGTAACACCGCGGGCTGTTTTTGGTTTGATAATTAAAAACTATGATAGACTTTGATTTAAAAGTTGTTCTTCTGGGAAAATAATTTTTCTTATGAACATAAAACTATATCCAAAAATCATGGTTGAACTCAAAGTGGAAGTATGTTTTTCAAAATGGTCATCAAGATGTCGTTCTTTCGACTGAAATGACTACCTCTTACAAAAATGACTTGTAACTTATATTTTGACTGTAAACATATACTTTTTCTGTTTAGATTCATAAAATAGAGTTCAATATGAAACCATAGCAATTTGATTCACTCAAAATGGATTTAAAACGAAGAAGTTATGGGTAAAACAAGATTGGATATTTTTTGATTGTTGTAGCTACGGGAAATATTATAACAATTCTATACAAATCATATCCTAGCTAACTTATATTGTATTATACATGTATTTTCATATACTATGTAATCTTGGGATACCATAGACACGTATGCAAATGTTTTGACATATCATATCGACTCATGTATATATATTATTTGGAACAACCATAGACACTCTATATGCAGTAATGTTGGAGTTAGCTATACAGGGTTGAGGTTGATTCCAAAAATATATATACTTTGAGTTGTGATCTAGCCTGAGACGTGTATACACTGGGTTGTGGATTGATTCAAGATAATATATCTATTTATTTCTGTACATCTAATTGTGGACAACTAGTTGTAGGTTACTAACGAGGACAACTGACTTAATAAACTTAAAACATTAAAACGTATTAAAAATTTTGTAAATATATTTTGAACATACTTTGATATATATGTACATATTTGTTATAGGTTCGTGAATCGACCAGTGGCCAAGTCTTACTTCCCGACGAAGTAAAAATCTGTGAAAGTGAGTTATAGTCCCACTTTTAAAATCTAATATTTTGGGATGAGAATACATGCAGTTTTATAAATGTTTTACGAAATAGACATAAGTAAATGAAACTACATTATATGGGTGATTGATCGAAGTCGAATATGCCCCTTTTGCTTGGTAACCTAAGAATTAGTAAACCGATCTACTAATTGACGCGAATCCTAAAGATAGATCTATTGGGCCTAACGAACCCCATCCAAAGTACCTGATTCTTTAGTACTTCGAATTCGTTTTTATCATGTCCGAAGGATTTTCCGGAATGATAGGGGATATTCTTATATGCATCTTGTTAATGTCGGTTACCAGGTGTTCACCATATGAATGATTTTTATCTCTATGTATGGGATGTATATTGAAATATAAAATCTTGTGGTCTATTATTATGATTTGATAATATATAGGTTAAACCTATAACTCACCAACATTTTTGTTGATGTTTTAAGCATGTTTATTCTCAGGTGATTATGAAGAGCTTCCGCTGTTGCATACTAAAATAAGGACAAGATTTGGAGTCCATGCTTGTATGATATTATGTAAAAACTGCATTCAAGAAACTTATTTTTGATGTAATATATTCTTATTATAAACCATTATGTAATGGTCGTGTGTAAACGGTATATTTTAGATTATCATTATTTGATAATCTACGTAATGCTTTTTAAACCTTTATAGATAAAATAAAGGTTATGGTTGTTTTAAAAATGCACGCTGTCTTTGAAAAATGTCTCATATAGAGGTCAAAACCTCGCGATGAAATCAATTAATATGGAATGTTTATAATCAATATGAACGGGACATTTCAGATTATGTATGTGGCACATCAGTCAGAAGTTACAGGATAAGGTAATTTTTATTTTAAAGAACATGTAACTTTTTATGTATATTTATTTTATTTTATTTTTTCATATCATTCATCTCCTGTTTTTTATATTTTCTTAAATGAAATGGTAATTTTTATTCATTTTTTTGTTATCATTTATGTGTTGTATTTTAATATCTATTTGTTTTCTCAATACTAAGTTATTTTTGTTTTTGTTAATATGCATATGATGTATCTTAATATTTTTTGTTTTGTTACACGTGTTTTTCAGGTTGGTTATGTTTTGTATAATAATAAAGTTTTCCGCAAACGTATGAATTACATATTTTAGAACAAAGAAATGTCTGTATCATCTTTTGAAAGATATTGGAAGTCGTTAATTGAAGATTTTGAGTTAGATGGTGCAAAGTGGTTTGATGATATGTATGCAATCAAGGAGTTGTGGATTCCTTGCTTTTTTAGAGATGTACCAATGAATGGCTTAATGCGAACATCCTCATTATCTGAAACTGAGAATTCGTTTTTCTCTAAATGCAAAAATAAGCATTCAAATTTAGTTGATTTCTTTTCTAGATTTGATGCTGCCATGGATAAGCAGCTTCATAATACCAGATTGATAGATTCTCAAATGGAAAGCGGATCTATTAAGTGTAGAACTGTTAAGTCGATTGAGCTTCATGCAAGAGACGTGTACACTCCCACCTTTTTTTTGTTAGTTCAAGATGAAATTTTTCAATCTGATAAAATGTGTTCTCAAATAAGATGTGTTGCTGATGGTGATGATGAACTTAAAAAGATTATTGAAGTTCAGGAAAAGTTCATTCCTCCTCGTAAGAAAATGATTTACAAGGTTAGTTGTTTCATTTTTTTTCTGTTTATATATGTTCCTTTTTGCTTTTGTTTATATATATATATATATATATATATATATATATATATATATTCCCTCAGATTTCTCTTCATTCTGTATCCGGTGAAGCACATTGTTCGTGTCTGTTGTTCAACCGTGAAGGTCGTTTGTGTCGTCACATATTTCATTTTTATGAACTTAATGACATTTTTCAAATTCCTAAACAACACATCTTGAGGAGGTGGACTAGAGATGCATCTAAATCTTTGAATGTTATTTTTGCTGGTGTTAATTACCATTCTGATGCCTACATGATTACCAAACATCTTTTTAATACCTTTAGGAGAGTTGTTTCTAATTGTAAGAATGACAAAGAAATACTCCAGCTTTTTAGTGATAAGTTTGATGGTTTTGTTAAAGAATTTGCACCTTCCATCCCTGACCAAAATTCTTCAGTTACAAAGGTTCAACAAATTGAGAATGTTTTGGGATTTTCAAAGCCAAGTAATGTAAAGGTTCATGCTCCAGTTGTCGTTCCAAACAAAGGTCAACGCAGCAGTAAATGGTATAAAAGTGCTCGAGAAGTGGCTGCCAGTAAGTTCTGTAAATAAGAGAAAGTGCCATCGTTGTAATGAGCTTGGTCATAATGTTCGTACTTGCACTGCAGACATTGATTCCGAGGGTGACCTCGAAGATGTTTATTCAAACAAAGGCGAAGACTATGATGATTAAGCACATTTTTTTAACGTACATGTTATGCGAGTTTAATATGTTGCTGATTAAAGAACTATTTATTTTTTACTTAGACTTTGAGTTTTATTAATAATTCTAAATATTTTTTATATCATTCAGTTTAATACATAGTAACATTCCTTTTTTTTTAAGTTTTTTTTTGGTTTATTAATTAAATGTTGTAATATATATACTTGTATCTTTAGATTTTTATATGAATGTTTTTGTATATATTTAACGTACAATAACATACATCACATGCATTTAAATATATATATATATATATATATATATATATATATATATATATATATATATATATATATATATATATATATATATATATATATATACATTTTTGTGTGTAAAAAACCCATTTTGTCACGTGGAATTTACATTAATAAACATCATATGTATCTTAATATGTTTTTTACGAAATAACTAATACGGAGTAATGATTTTTAAAATATTAACATACATTACATGCATTGTATTTTTTTTATATGTATCTTACATCATATGTATCTTAACTTAATGTTTTTTTTTAATCAATAATTATCATTTTTGGTTATCGTTTATCTATCAAACAATTTTTTATATAACACTTCCAACATTCATACATCACGTATGTTTTTATAATACTTGTTTCATGCATCAGGTACATTTACATACATTCATACTAGTTGTTTCAGATTATATGACTCACAAAACATTGGTTCCTCTTACATCAATTTATTCCTTCCTAAAACAGTCAAATTTTCATTTTTAAGGTCTTGTCTCTCCCTTCTTTTAACTTCTTCATCTTTGTTTTTTCATCGTGATTTTTTTCATACTCTTTTATTCTTTCATCCAACTCAGGCCAATTTATATTTTCTTCATCGCTCAATATCTTCACTCCATACCTTACTCGCAGTTCATTTAAACATTTAATCTGCATTTCCTCGTCTGTTGGTAGCTCACTGTTCCATGGATATTCACCTTTGTATGTTTCCATGTGTCGCATTAAGAAAACCCCACAGTCAATTTTATTGTCATTTGTTCTCCAGGCCATTTGTAGCTCTGTTGTACCTGATCCAATCTTTTCAGCTGCTTCCTTGTTACCTTTCTTTTTTAGATATCCTTTCAACGAGGTCTCCTAAGTTAACATTGACGTATTAGTTATATAAATTTTTCAATATGTACTTACATAAATAGTACTTACAAATCTTTTTGGAACATTTCCATATTTTGTCTTCAATTTTTCTTTTTTTGCTGAATTGTTGATAATCTCCAGAACACCAGTGTTAAGATTGAAGCACAACAGGTAAAAGTGATTTGATTTGCATACCGGGAACATTACCTGCAATTTATCATTTCAGTATGTTTTTATAATAAAAATAAGTAGCACTCGTATGAGGATAACATATACTGTACTTGTTTCATTTCTTACCAGATCATATCCTCTCATATCCTCATTCAAATTTCTTCCCTTCAAATAATCCTCCACATTTGTGTTGAAATCATCTTTATGTATATTGAGTATTCTGTCATGTTTCAGATAATCGGATGCCTATATTTTTTTTTCATAATTATGTTAGATAGCATTCAGTTTTCTTTTCATCAATAAATTTTTTATCTATATGTTCAATTTATTAATTTTTCTTACCACTATACATGTTGGCATGAACAATCGTTTTTTGGTGTTTGTCCCAGCATGTATCTCTTGCCTGTTTAGAATTCCTGCCCATACGTCTATCACACTTGCTTCCACGTACACTCGGTGCATTAAGGTTGCCATTGCTTCATCTGTTATTATCTCGTCATTATTGTTATAGTAAACACACGACCTGTAATTTGTATATAATATATTATAATATGATATTTGTTTTCTAATAATAAATAAATAAATATGATATGAATTATTCATCAAATTACCCTTCTTTTTCTCCAAAGCTCATGAAGTATCTTCCAATAGTTAACATTCCCCTCTCAACTTTTTTTGTGATTTCAACCTCTTTTTTATTAAAAGGTGATCTGTAAACAGTTGGTAATCGTATTGTTCTTTTTTCTCTTTCTTCTCCCTTATTTTTTTGATCTTCTCTTTTCCCTTCTTTGACAACTCCTTCTTCTCCAATTTTTTCCCCTGCTCTACTTATTTTTGTATCTATTGCACCTGGAAATAAACTATCATTCTTCAGATCTCCCAAAATATTTGCAATCACTTCTTTTGTATTTTCTTCATCATCATCAATTGTTTTATCATTACAATCTTCAACCATTTGAGTCTCAGTTTCAACATTCACACTTTTTTCTTTCTCAACCTTTTCAACCAAATTTTTTTCTTTCTCAGTCTCCATTCCAATCATGTCTATTGACTCTCCTGAAACATTTGGTATTCCTTCTTTTGTTGCTGTTTTTTCTTCATCACTACTTGTTTTTTGAAACAAACTCTCCACTACTTTACTATTCAATGGCATATTCACACCTATTACAGTATGCTGCTGTTCAACTGTTGTTTGCATTTTTTTCATTAAAATCTTTTATAATTTCTGTCTCCATTTCCACATTCACACTTCTTTCTTTCTGATTTTTTTCAACCAAATATTCTTCTTTCTCTATTATACTGGTTGATTCTTTGGAAAGATTTTCCATCACTTCTTCTTGTGCTGCTTCTTCTTCATCACAACTTTTATCTTGCATTTTATCATTATCCGTTCCATCACCCACACCATGATTTTCCATTTCCACATTCACATTCTTTTTCGTCTCCTCTGTTTCTAACGAATCTTCCACTCCATCTGTATACATTCCATTATTCACATCTTGTTTTGTGTTGTTTCCCTTTCTCATTCTTTCATTTAAATTTAAATCTCCCTCAATTCCAACACTTACCTCATTATTTGTCTTTTCAAATATAATCTCTTGTTCATTTTTATCCAATTCCATATTCACTTTCTCTACATTTTCCTCCTTTTCATTCAAATTTTCAACTACCACATCCTTCATTGTAACATTCATCTTATCAGTTTGATTTTCTTTCCCACTTTTGACAATATGACTCTCCATTTCCACATTTATTTTATTTGTCAACTCCTTTTTTTCAAACAAACCTTCCATTTCATCTGTATTCATTTCAACATTCACATCTTTTTTCTTGTTGTTTTCTTCTATCATTCTTTCATTTAAATCTTCCTCAATCCCAACACTTTCCTCATTATTTGGCTTATCCAATTCCATATTCACTTTCTGTCCAGTTTCCTCCTTTTCACTCAAATTTTCAACTACAACATCCTCCATTGTAACATTCACCTCATCAGTTTGCTTTCTGTTTAAACTTTTGACAATATGACTATCCATTTCCACATTCACATTGTTTTTCATCTCCTCTTTTTCAAACAAACCTTCCACTCCATCTGTATCGTTTTCATCATTCACATCTTCTCCCTTATTTTCTCTCACGGTGTTTACTCTGTTTATTCCTTCATTCTCAAAATCTAAATTGAATTCTACTCCAGAAAATTATTTGTAGCTACTACATCTTCCTTCAGTTACAATCAAATGCAAAGGAGTCCTTTCCTCAGACGATGTTGAATTCATACCTTCAATAATTCTTTGAAGTTTTTTTGAAACTTCTTCAATCTTCATGTTATTTGGATAGTTTATCAAACCTTCTTTAACTTTCTTAAGATACATTTCCACATGTTCATATCCTCCATCAATCTCTTTCTCACATTGCTGCAAACATACATGTCATTTATTTTATTTTTAGTTTTGATGAAGTTTTTTTTACATGCATTTGATTTTGTATGATACCACCATTTGAATAGAACAAGCTAAAATTTGTATATTTGTTAACATACATTAGATGCATTTTTAAATTTTTACGAATTAATGTTAACATACATTCAAATAATTTTATTAGTTAACATACATCACATGTGTTATCAGTTAACATACATTAAATGAATATTATTAGTTAACATACATACATTCAATGTTATCAGTTAATAGACTTTTAAATGTGTTATTAATTAACATACATCAAATAAATGTTATTAGTTAACATACATCCAATTAATGTTATCAATTACCTATTAGTTAACATACATCCAATCAATGTAATTATTTAACATACATGTAATGAATGTTATTAGATAACATACATCAAATTACCATACAATGAATGTTATCAGTTTACATACTTCTAATTAATTTTATCAGTTAATAAACATACAATCAATGTTATCAGCTAACATACATCTAATTTATGTTATAAGTTAACAAACATACAATCAACGTTAGCAGATAACATACATCTAATTTATTTTTTATTATAAATAATTTTTATTTTATACCTCTTCTTTTTCTTTCTTTCCTTCTTCCTCAACATCTGTGTATTTGATCATCAAAACCTATACATAAAGCAGTATGTGTTATTATTTTTTCATCTTTGTTTAGAATAAATCATCATTATCAGTGCTTACCTCTTCGATTTCAGGTAATCTTTCTTCGTCATTATTTACGTTCTTTTCAGCAGTCACTTCAACATTACCAAATCCAAGCTTCATTTCTGTCTCTTCTCTTTGTTTCAATAGAGCTGTTGTCCATTTTTTGATTGTCAAGCCTTTATCTGGCACGTACATGGTCCCAATAGTTGTTGATTTCACATACTGCATCTGTGATTTAAGCATTTATTAGTTTTATATAACGTAATTTGAATATATTGGTATGCTATTTATTCTTTAAACTTACAATTAAAGCAGATATATTTCCGACAAACATTTTCCCTTCTGTGTACATCTTCACAGATTCTTTCAAGTTTTCCAGCATATATTCACACCAATTGAGTTCTTTTATCTGTTCTTCATTTACAATGTTACTCAGAAAGTTTTGATTGACATTCCCGTTTTTATGTCCTTGAATCATTATCGAACTGAATAACACTAAGAAATTCAATATAAATTCCCATCCTGATTCATTTGATCCTTTTATCTTTTCTGCTACATGCTTTGATCTAATCCCTTCGATTGTGTATTGTTTTCTCCATTTTTGAGTCATTTCGTCCCCCTTTTTTGCCCTTTCACTAGTGTTTATCTTTTTTGGTCCCATCGGAACACCAAATAGCCTGTGTAAACTACTTTGTGTTACACTTATAGATCCATTCGGTAACACAATTTGGCTTTGTTCATAGTCGTATTTCTTCAAACAGAAATATGCTAGTGCTGCAGGTATTTCACAAAATTCCATTTGTAGAATTTGTCCAAAACCAATCTTCTTTACAATTTTTTCTGATCTTCATTCATCACTTTAATGGTTTCATATAATGATTTGGGAGACATTCTTGTTTCTAAGGCATCTTTTTTTTTTTAGTTGTTGATGGTTCAAAAGTGCTTTCTTCTTTTCTTCTATTTCAACTTTTCTTTTCTTTTCAGTTTTTTTTTCTACTCTTCTTTATCATTGATTTGCACCGCTCCTTTTTATCCAATGATTCACCTGAAATTGTATATTTTTAATATTTTTCATTTCCATACTTCAAAATTTATAAAGCTTATATTATTTTTATACCTTTCTCTTTTCTTGCCCTTTTCACATCTTTTATTCGTCTACTAGATCTTGGAGGCTTTCTTTTACCTTTATCGTTCGTAACATTGTCTGAATCAGACACATACTCTTCTTCTACATTCACATTACTGTCTGTGTTTATTTTGAAATGAATATTCAAACATTAGTAATTTTCAGTTTATCTTATTTACAATTCTAAAGATGAAAACAATCTATCTTGATAAAACTATTTTTGTATGTCTTACCTTTTTCCTTCAAGTTGTATGTTGTTTTCTCTGCACATTTTCCATGTTGCTCGTTTATGAATGCTTCTTCTCGAGTTTTATTCCCAGATGATAGATTCTCTCTATCTTGTTCTGCAGTAATGCTCGATGATCCCAATGTATCTATCACTGTATTTTTTTTCATAATTAGTTGTATCATAAATAGTAGTTATGTATAAGTATTATTGATGTTTTGCGAGGCGTATATGAAATAGCTTATATTTTACTAGGAAATACTATTAAATATGATACAATTTTACACAAGATATTTATTTATTTATAGAATGGATATACCTAAACCTAGCTACAACACTTATAGACAGTGTACCTAGTCGTACGGTAGTGTAGTTTTTAGTAAGTCCGGTTTGTTCCACAGGGATACACTTAAACAAGCTTAACGCTATATTAGTTTTAATCTTATAAAAATACAAATATATATATAAGTAATATTATTATTATAAAGGGGGGTTTTTACCGTTTAATGACCGGTTTGTCGATTTTTATAACTTTAGTCGCAGTTAAAACCTAATATAAAAATATTAAATAATAAATAAAATACTTAATTTAAAGCGTAAAATAAATAACGATAATGAAATTGCGATAAATAAAATTGTGATAAAATAAACTTGCGATAATTAAAGAGTACGATAATTAAAAGTGCAATTAAATATGAAAATAAAGGAATTATATATGAAATAAAAGAATTATACTTATTTAAACTTTCGTAATCATGATGTTTGACGTGTTGATTTTAGTTTATTCCCATGGGTTAATTGTTCTTTATCCTGGATTATTCAATATGTCCGTCTGGTTTTTGTCCATAACAGTCCATCAGTCATAAATATAAAGTGCGAGTGTCCTCGTCAAATTATCCTTATACCCGAAGTTAAATATTCCAACTAATTGGGGACTTAAACTGTAACAAGGTCTTAATACTTTGTTTAATAATTACACCAGGATATCGACTGCGTGTAATCCAAGGTTTTAATACTTTGTTATCAATTATGCCAAGTGTCCTTGTACATAATTTCACCCCTGTTTTAATAATTCCATAGACTATTAATCCATTCCCATGTCCGGTTAAATGAACGATTATTCGTACATATAAATATCCCGCCCATCGTGTCTGATCGAGTGTATATGGTTATTTATAGGGACGTCCAATTGTAAATCTTTATAATAAAATTAACATACTATCATTTAGTTAAACAAATATAAATCCCAGTAATAGCCCATAGTCTAATTTCCACAAGTGTCGTTCTTTTGTCCAAACCCCAATTATGGTACAAAGCCCAATTACCCAATTTTAATATTTTTAGTCAAACATCACGATTACTTCGGCATTAAATAAGCATAATAATAACTTAGCTACGAGACATTAATGAAAATAACATAAACATAACTTACAGTGGGTGTTATTAGCGTAGTGGTACACGGACAGAGTTTCGACTTACAAAACCTTAAAACATTCGACTAATCGATCCTTATTATTATCACTAACTTAAAATTAAAATTACAAATTGAGATTACGATTTGGAGTGATACTTGATACATAAAAATGGGGAAAGAAAAATATCTATAAAATATAAAAGGTATATATAAATTGTCGAAATGCATGTTCTTTTATAGGCAGAGAGTGCTCCGTGAGTGCGGCCTTTTTGGGCTTTCAAACTCCGCGAGTGCGGAGGTCGTGATTCCAGCTCATCCAAGTTTGGATCTTAGTCTGCCGACGGATTTTATTATAAATATAATATAAATATATAATTTATATAATTAATTATATATTATATTATATTTAAATACATAATTAATTTATAATTTCCGATCCGTTGCGTCGTACGTTGAAAGCTGGTTCATGTCTCGGTTCCGGATTTTTGAACGTCCTTTCGTATAATTTAATATCTTGTACTTTGCGTTTTACGGCTTGTACTCTTGTAATTTTGAGACGTTTCTCATCAATAATTGGAACCACTTTGATTGTACTTTGTACTTTTGAGCTTTTTGGTCGTTTGCGTCTTCAATTCATCGCATCTGTCTTTTGTCTTCACGTTTTATTATTTAAACGAATATCACTAGTAAATAGAACAATTGCAACTAAAAGCTTGTCTTTCTTGAGGGATAATGCTATGAAATATATGTTCGTTTTTAGCATTATCAAATATTCCCACACTTGAGCGTTGCTTGTCCTCAAGCAATATAGTCTTGAAATATACTAGAATCACTTCTTTATTCTTCACACTTTGTACATCAGTGATTTCTATACGGCGGTATAAACAATGGTAGTAACGATGTGGTTTACAGTCCCACATGACTATAAAAGTTTAGATCCATTAAGGAAATTGGATCTTTATGAAAACATTTGATCTTTTGAAAATTAAATCTAACTTTTACCCTTGATAAGTTTTCCGGGATAACCCTTCACCGGTGTTTGCAAATTCTTTTTGTGGGTTTGGTGGGTTTCATATTTGAAATTTTTAGCTCAAAACTTAAGGTTTTGTGTCACCCACTTACTAACCTTGTATTGGGAAAGCAACACGTCCTGTATACTTGCTCCGTATATTACCTTTCAGTAAACTACCGTCCGGTTGTAAAGGAAAGCGTTGAACAAGCAACTGTTAAGGCAATGTCCCCTGACATGCTTTTAATTATGGTCTATAACGTATCGGATGCAATTACTATCCTTTGTAGGAGCAATAGTAAAGCTCACCCTTATAATTTTTCGGTCTGGCACAAGGTCCTGTCTTTGACCATGCTATGCAACCACCGTTCTTACGATTGACACCCGATTTGGTTCAGGTGACCTAATGAATTCCAGGTGAATTCCTAGGATTTTACGTTCAATGGTAATGAAATCATTGAAAATGGGTTTTCAGAAAACAAATCGGTTTATAATTTTGATCAAAATATTTTCTCGTTCAAGCTCGAGTTTAGATATCATCGAATTCCATGAGTTTATAATTCTCAATCTTTAAGGTCCATTTCTAGGATTGAGTAATATCAGGCTTAAAAGCTGATTTTTGATCTTTTAAGGAGATTATCCTTTCTGGGGATCTGATTCATTAGTCTTATCCAGCTAATTTGCACGGCGTCCTCCCCATTTTACAAGACAGATCCTCTCATGGTTAGGATAAGTCTGACCACTTGGCGACCCTGTTTTATGCTGAGGTCCGTGGATTTCCTGCTGATTTTAGTGATGATTTTTCTAGATTTTTTGTCAACCTACAGCTGGTCTGGACGACAACTTCATGACCTAAATCAAGAAGCGCGTTTCTTTTTCGGAAGACTTTACTTCCTTTTAATGATGGAATTGATTCATCGTGTAGATCCATCTTTCTTTCAAATATATTACAGTAAATCGGGTAAAACTGATTAAAATCGTCCAAAACAAAAGTATCTTCAGTTATTTGTTACAAAAATATGTGACTTATGTTTTAAATAACTTGGTAAATTTTCCCACACTTGGCTTTTATTTTCTTTTATTTGCCTTTTTATTGTCCTCTATTCCATTTTAAATGAATTCTAACATTTTGGTTTGTTTCTCAATTTATGTCCTTTCCGAGGTAACAATAATTTCGGTGTTAACACCTAGTTTTATCGTTCATAAATATGTATAAACATGATTTTGAATTCATTTAATTGAAAATTTTAAAAAATTTTACTAGAAGTGGGTAGTCAGTATATAAGACTAGGGCTGTTCTTTATTATCAGAGAGCACTAGATTCTAATACAACTATTGCGTTACTAGTATTTTTAATGGTAACCAAGTGTATAAGTTAAAAATTTTAAAAATCTGAGAGAATTTAACCCCTTCCCACACTTAAGATCTTGCAATGCCCTCATTTGCAAGAAATCAGTAACAATTTAAATTATTGAGGGTGATTAGCGTAGAAAAATAATTAAATTTTACCAAAATTTCCAAACATATTGGCGTTTGTTTGCTGAATGATAAATGGTGCACATCATTTGTTCATTTCGTCGTGTTGTTACATCACATTTATTTTTTATCTTGTCGTCAAAATTAATAGCTTTTGCTGAACTTAATGTCAGTCTTTGAAAATGCGATGTTTTACCCTGTTTTGTACATGAGATAAACTACAAACACATATATACATATTTTTGAAGTTGGGTTTTCACACCACATTCAAAAATTATTAAAATCTAATAAAGTTAGAAAATTATAAAAGCTATTATAATAATAAAATAAGAAATAAGAAAATTAAGAATTAGTAACATTACAATAAAATAAACAAAAATAGAAAATTACGGATGAGGAGGATGGTTCCAGTATGGGTCCCAAGCGTATCCATAGATGCTGTAAAATGCTTGGGCCGAGTCATATGTAGGATATGGTGGTCGGCTCTCTAATGTCCAAGGAGCAAATTCGGGCATAACGGTAGTAATGTAGTTTCTACCTACGTGTGTACAATGACTTATGATTTGGCTTTGATGATACTGCCAATTTTGAAATGCTTTTTGTCTAGCCATTTCATACTCGTGTCGATACATAAAAATTTGCATTTCCGTCATTGGATTACCCCCTCTCGGTTGACCTTGCTGTTGATCTCTCTCAACCTTTGGATGCCTGCCATCATAACGTGCTGCCGCGTTGTTTCGTTTTTTTAAGACCTTAACACCATGATAAACACGCAAATCTATTCTATCGCAGGGTTCTGGTTCTGCCATTAATATCCCCCCCCCCCCCCCGACTTCTATCCACACCGAGATATTCAGCAATTAAAGTAATAAATATACCACCTCCTATTATGCTACCACGCCTCATACCCCTAACCATAGTCAATAAATAATAACCCGCACAAAAAGGTATACTTACAGCGCTCTATGGGTCTCGAATACACATGTGGTAAAACAAATCCTGTTCATTTACCTTTTCCTTATTCTTACCTCGTTGTGTAATCGAATTGGCTAAAAACCTATGGATTACTCTTAATTCAGCTCTATCAATATCAAGATAAGAGTATAATCCCCCCTGGAATCGGCGATGGCTAGTCATCCTACTCCATACGTCATTCGTATCAAAATTCTCATCTACCCTCCTACCATAAACTATTAACCTCTGACAATCATAAGATGCTAGCTCCTTGGGCGTATATATACGTAAAGCCCGAGCCATATCTAGTAAAGACATATGGCGCATCTCCCCTCCTAATAAAAATCTAAGAAAACTACGATCGGTTAAAGTATTTACCCGATCATTTATTTCAATAGTACATAATAACTCTATACACCATTCTCTATACACAGGTCTACGCATGTTGAATAAACGTACCCAATCACTAAAAGTAGAATTACTGATAGTGCTCCAAATGAACATATATTTTGTAGCAATATCCTCCCAATATGTAAATTATTTAGTTGTAATTGTTCTATTTTAAGTTGTAATCATTTATATTAAATAAGTGCGAAGACAAAAGGCGAAAACGACGATTTAAAGACAAAAACGTCCAAAAAGCTCAAATGTACAAGATACAATCCAAGTGGTTCAACTTATTGATAAGAAACGTCTAAAAATGACAAAAGCACAAGTTGCGGAACGCAAAGTACAAGATATTAAATTATACAAAAAGGCGTTCGAAAATCCGGAACTGGTACCCGAGCCAACGATCAACGCCCGACGCAATGGACCAAAAATTACAAGTCTACTATGCACAAGAATATAATATAATATATAAATAATTATATTAATTATTTATATTTTATATTTATATATATTATGTCGACAAGCAAGGTTCCAAAATTGTGTGAGCTGGATTTTCAAACTCCGCGACTCGCGGAGTTTGCAGGCTTAAAATGCCGCAACTCGCGGAGCTGCAAAAATCAGAAATGCCTATAAAAGGCCATGCATTCTGCCGAGTTTAAATAACATTAAAAAATAATAATAATACTATGTAATAAATAATAAATAAATATATATACATAATATATATATATATATATATATATATATATATATATATATATATATATATATATATATATATATATATATATATATATATATATATATATATATAGTATAGGGTAGTTTTATATTAGTTAGTTTGGGTTATGTAACGGTTATTTATGGGTTTTTAAGCCGGAACTCTGTCCGTGTAACACTACGCGTTAAATAATCAATGTAAGTTATGTTCTCCCTTTTTAAATTAATGTCTCGTAACTAAGTTGTTATTATGCTTATTTGAACTGAAGTAATCATGATGTTGGGCTAAAAATATCTAAAATTGGGTAATTGGGCTTTGTACCATAATTGGAGTTTGGACAAAAGAACAACACTTGTGGAAATTAGACTATGGGCTATTAATGGGCTTTATATTTGTTTAACTAAATGATAGTTTGTTAATTTTAATATAAAGATTTACAATTGGACGTCCCTATAAATAACCATATACACTCGATCGAACACGATGGGCGGGATATTTATATGTACGAATAATCGTTCATTTAACCGGACACGGGAATGGATTAATAGTCTATGGAATTATTAAAACAGGGGTGAAATTATGTACAAGGACACTTGGCGTAATTGTTAACAAAGTATTAAACCTTGGATTACACGCAGTCGATATCCTGGTGTAATTATTAAACAAAGTATTAAAACCTTGTTACAGTTTAAGTCCAAAATTAGTTGGAATATTTGACTTCGGATATAAGGATAATTTGACGAGGACACTCGCACTTTATATTTATGACTGATGGACTGTTATGGACAAAAACCAGACGGGCATATTAAATAATCCAGTACAAAGAACAATTAACCCATGGGAATAAACTAAAAATCAACACGTCAAACATCATGATTACGGAAGTTTAAATAAGCATAATATATTTTATTTCATATTTCCTCGTACTTTTATTTATTGTCATTTTAATTATTGTTATTTATTTTATATTGTTAGTTAAATATCGTCATTTACTTTACGCTTCGCTTAAAATATAAAATCGACAAACCGGTCATTAAACGGTAAAACCCCCTTTTATATATTATTAATATAATATATTTTGTACGAATATAATTGTTTAAAATATAGTGTGAAATAAGCCAGCTCCCTGTGGAACGAACCGGACTTACTAAAAACTACACTACTCTACGATTAGGTACACTGCCTATAGTGTTGTAGCAAGGTTTAGGTATATCCCATTTGTAAATAAATAATTAAAACTTGTCATATTTTGTGTAAAATTGTATCGTATTTAATAGTTTTTCCTAGTAAAATATATAGCTATTTCATATACACCTCGCATAACATCAAGTATTTTGGCGCCGCTGCCGGGGATCGGGTGAAAAACTATATTTTTGTAAAAATATATTATTTCTTATTTCGTAAAAATATTTTCTTATTTATTATAAGTGTCCAAAAATATAAAATAAAAAAATTTAAAAAATTAAAAATCGAAAAAAAAATATATATATAAATTTATTTTTTTTAGATTTCTATTTATAAAATTATAAAGTATTTATATTTTAGTTTTTAAATATAAGTTTTATTTAATTAATATAAATATTTTTTTAAAAAAAACGAAACTTGTCATTTTAATTTCAAATCTCCGCGACTCGCGGAGTTTGTTGCCAGGTGGAACCGCGACTCGCGGAGCCGCCCTGTCAGGCCACTACAAACCCTAATTCGCATTATGTACGGAGTAATTATTATTTATTATTTTTTTATTTAACCCTATTTACTTAATTATTATTATAATTAGTTTAGTTTTATTAATTAATTTGTAATATTAATTATAATTAGTTTTAATATATATAAAAATTAATACTTTTATAAAATAAATATAAAAATAATATTTTTATAAAAATAAATAATTTTATCAATTTTAAGCTTAGTTTTATTTTTGTATCTTTTTATTTGTTTAATCGTAATATTTGTATTTTTGTCGTTTGTATCTAGTTTTAAGATTAGTGTTTTTATTTCTAGATTTTTAGGATTTGCCGTAAAATTCCTTAAGTGCTTATTTCTTTAGACTAAAATTTAGGTGCTTTAGAATTTTGCGACGCTGTTTATAAATTTTAGTACCTTTTAAGTTACGACGCGCTACTTTCTTATTTTTATTTTTCGACATTTTTGGACGCGCAATCTTTTTCTTTCTTATTTCTCGACGCTTTAGTTTTTAGGACTTAGAAATTTTCTCTACTTCTTATCTAATTCTCCAAACGGAAAGAAAAATTATTTAAGCGGTTAAGTTAATAGGCATCCAAATTTTCTGGTTCGTAGTAATAGTTGGATTTGTTAGTGGCAAGTTGTGGGCTTCCGATTTAAAGGGTCCTGGCTTCCTGCTGCATCTTTTGGCTATTCGAAATGTGGGCAAAAATCTGAAAAGTCTATTAATTGGACAACTTATATAAGTTTTTCTATTTTATAACTAATAGGATAATTAGTGAATGCACCACATTGTAGCTAAAATTTGGCCATCGCAATAAAATGGAAAATTTTGAAAACAAGGTCTTGGAAACTCTTTTTGAACTCCAAAATCAATTAAATCAATACTCTCAAATGGGTTTTGATGGTAATTCGTTCAGTCAATCTTGGATCACGAATGACGAAACAATAACTGGTTGTGAAATCTGTGGAGATTATCACTCAACATGGGAATGTTATTATTACGTTCCTATGGAAAATTATGAACCCATAGAACCTGAATGGAATGATTATGAGGAATACAATTTTAATTGGGATTATTCCCAAGAATATTGATGTGTAAAATCGCGTCTATAAATTTATAATGGGAAATACCGGTTAAAAGGATTACTACACACTAACGGGCAGTGTACCCGATCGTGCAATAGTATTAAGTTGGTAAATCCAAGATCGTTCCAAGGACAGTTTAGACGTGAAAATTAAGATTGTAACTAATGAAACAAAACTAAGTTAATCTAGAAAATGGAAATTACGAGATAATTTGTTTTGTTGGCTATTTAACGATTAGCCAAATCAGGATAGATTCAATTAAAAACAAGAAATAACAATATTTTTGGTGTTTTCAGTTTAAGCTTTAAAGCAAACAAAAGAGTAAATAAAGATAGTTGTAAACAATTAGAGAAACGAATGCTTGTCTAGACCTTTTTCACCTAGTATTGGATGCATTTAAATTAAGCCCCAGTTATTATCTAACTTATGCGAATTATCTAGTCGGTTCACCTGGAATTCCCCAGCGCAAACTCTTCAATCAAGATTACACGACACGGAATTCCCCGTAGCCTAAGACCTCCTAATTATGACTAAACAGCTCAACTGATATGAAGACTTAAATCACAATCACACCAACTCTCGTTGCGAGTAATTCACCCCTATCTCGTCTAGCCTTTTGAATTCAATTTACCCTCGTCTCCGAGTAGGCAAACAATCAATTAAGACAAACCAATTATAAATTAATGCACTAAATTAATGAACTCTCGTCCTATCAAACAAGTACACAATCAATTGAATCGAAAAGTCTAGCTTCAACAAGAATGGTTCTTTAGTTCAAACATCAAATCATCATAAATCAAACAATAAACTGATAAGTAGCATCCAATACATAGGTTTATAAGTCTAAACAAGCATTAAATACTTAGCCAATAACCATGGCAACAATAGAAATCAAAGTAATAAATAATAGAGAAAACATCTTTGGATAATTAAGAATCAACCTAACACGATGAATCTTGAAGAATTGTTGGATCGATCCTTGAAATCGTAATGATTGGAGCGTTATAAGAACCTTGGAATTCCCCAAAAGTTGCAGAAAATCGCACCTCAAAACTCCCAAAATCGGCTGCCAAAAGATAACCCTTGAAAATAAAATCTGCAACCTTTTATACCTGAAAAATAGCTGGGCGGCCGCTTTTGCGCGGTGCGCAAAAATCTGCGCGGCGCGCGGATCACAAAACAACAATGCTTCGCCAAATTACAAAAGCCCTGTTCTGAATTTGCACTAATTGCGCGGTGCGCAAGTGATTGCGCGGCACGCACTCTGATATCCAGCAATTCTTCGCCTTGTTTACTTGTAACTTGATAAAAACACAACCAAAATCACCCACTATCATATGAACAGCTGTAAACGCGCAATAAACACCATAAAACCCTCAATTTATCGCTTCTCGGCTCTCAAACCATAATCTTCCAAATACTCGTGAATAATAGCTAAAAACCGTATCCGATGGACCAAAAATGAAGGATATTGCCCTAATAAATATATGAAAGATGGGCAATATCAAATCACCCCACACTAGAGTCTTGCTTGTCCTCAAGCAAAGTCGACTCGAAAATAATCTTCAACTCAATAATAACGTCTTCACAAGTGTAAGAAGAACCAACGAACATGAACCAAAAAGACAACTAGCGTGGGCACGGTTTAATAAGAACATAATAACAACATGACTTCCACTTGTAATTCCCAAAATCTCCAAAAATCCCCAAATAAAGCAATCGGCTCAATAATGATAACTTGAACAAATGTACCAAAAATATAATCCAAGTAAATGTAGAGGATCTCGAACCTGATAATGTCTTTAAATATGTGAAACAAGGGATACAAATGGAAGTCATGAGCCGAGAAGGCGAAACCAACGAACCAAAGAACCGTACGGGCTACCCCGCGATTGGTCAAGCCAATGCCTCCCACAGTACCTAACATCGCGAGATGTCGGTAGAAAATAATGTGCTTAGGAGGATACACATTACGTCCGGATATCATCGATGGTTATGAGGTAACCGTCTAATCCGTTAAGTCAACCATAAAGATTGAGGTTCATCAAGCTTAAAAGCTGATATCTTACCTTTCCGGAGGTTATCCACTGGGAATCTGATCAATCACTGACATTTTGTGTATCATGGTGCGCTTCCCATTAAGCTAGCAAATCTCCCTCATTGAGATAAGCTTCGACTACCAGTTTCCCTATTTGATGTTGAGGCCTGGTAGATTTCCAGTCGATTTTAGCAATGACTTTTCAAGATTTTTCGTCACCCTACAACTGGTCTGGACTACAACTTCTGAAATGAATCAGCAAGTGTGTCGTTCGGGAGACTTGACTCCCTTTAGGATGGAGTGGATTCATCCTGTATGGTCATAAAAGGTGGTCGAGCGCATACATTGTCCTTGTTAGGAGAAACAATGAAGACCGCCCTATAAAGTTTTCGATCTAGCGTATGGCCCGGCTTCGACCACACGATCCAATCACCGTTCATACGGTTGACACCCGTTTTTGTACAAGTGACCTACGTATGAACTGAATGTTCATGTAGGATTTCACATTCAAGATAATGAACGTGTTTTGAAAGTTCAAGACTTTCTCCTCTAACAGTACCTCATCGTGAAATGATGGGTAATGAAATGGCACGCTTAAGAGGTATACGTACCAAGTAGGACAATCGGAAGACTTTACTTCCTTAATGAGTGGATCTGAATCACTCGGAAGTGCCAATCTGTTTCACTTGACACCGGTTTTGTAAAATCCCGAAAACCTTCGGGTTCCATAGCTTTTGGCTATGGTTTGTGTTGTCTAAGCAAACACAAGCACGTAGCTATTGCTCCTGAAAAGGACAGCACTGGTGAAGCTCAAGGCTCCTCTTCCCACAGTATCACATCATTAAATGATGCAATAATAAAATGATATAGTTTCGGAAGTATGCTATACCAAGTAACCAAAAGTTTTTGATCTGGCACGTGATTCGGTCACAATCACGCTATGCAATCACCGCTCTCTCACGGTTTACACCCGTTTTGGTACAGGTGACCTACTATTGAGTTCCCCGAACTCGTAGGATTTCATGTTCAATGGTAATGAACATGTGGAACAACTTTGGCTTCTTTAAACATAATGAAATAAATACCAAGCCAACTCTTAAACAAAGGTTTTGGTCGAATTTTTAACTACTTTTATATATATATTTTTTTTTTTTAACTAACTAATTTTTCAATTTTTTTTTTTACGACCAAAATCCCGTGAAACGTTAAATCTTTTAGATGTCAAAACCAAAATAATGATGATTCTATTAATAACCAACCCAAGAGATTTTACATCCCCCACCCCACACTTGAGATCAAGTAATGTCCCCATCACTTGAGATCAAAAATGGATTAAAATCAAAAGGGTAAGAAAAATAAAAACTTATCGAGCATAACCACAGATCGTGGAATGACAGTGACAGATGGCGCTGAACTGACTGCCAGCATAAGAACATCGTCCATTCCCGATCCTCACACCAATATCATCACTCAAGTAGTTTTGCTGAACTTAATGCCAGACTTGAAAAACCGTTTCACCAACACACCTAACAAAAAGAAAAACACACCAAATACATAAATGGGCAAGGTGGTACCACCCGGTACCGAAACGCCTTGCCCCAAATAGGTCTCAAAGTACATCATACGAAAAATAAAAATAGTCAGTACAACCAAATCGAAATAGTCTAAAACAAATACAAATAAGATCTACGGGCACGCAGGCCCTCATCACTGAAACCCATCATACGGCCAGCTGCCGTATGGGTACTGCTGCTCATATCTGCGCTGTGCATCCTGCAATCTCTCTCTCTCATCATAAATGGGGGCCTCAACTCGAGGCCTAACCTCACTCCGATAGTAAACTGGTTGCTGAGCGATGGTACCAAAATAGTTCTCTGGATCGTGGTAGTAGAGGCGATCGTTGTGGCGTTGCCAGTCATTACCATATGCTATCCACCGCTGATCGTGGACCGACTCATTCATCCTATCCTCTATGCGTTGCTGACTTTGCCACATTCGATCATTATGCACACTAACGTCGGTATTATGTCGCTCAACCGCTGAATGATGCCTACGCACCTCTTCCTGAAAGTCTATGTTATCTGAACGATCAATACCATACTGAACCACATGGTTCTCCAACTGTCCTGAAAGATCACCATAATCCAACCGTATTTGACTCACCCCGCCAACCAAACTATCCCAACTTTGCTGACTTGGGTGCCAAGAACCCGCAACATATGCACCTGCCGACGAACCCGCACTCGGGCCCGGCACTGAACCCCCTGCGGCCCCAGCTGCACTTGTACCCACGGGCTCCCGATACAAAACCAAATGATTATTAAAACCCGGCATCAAAATCTTCCCATTCGTGTAGAACAACGACCCAAAAACAGGCATACTCTGATCCGTAGGAACCAACAAACTCAAATCAACATTCAAAGCTCTTGCGAACTTCGTAATGTAATGACACCCAAGAAGCTTCTTACCACTCGCCGTCTCATTTGCACACTTACTCAAATAGGAACCGATAGAACCAACTATATCGGTATGTTTTCCTCGCTTAATTTGATCCATGAACCAAAGATCCTTTTTATTCGGCTTCTCGTTACCATTCACCCGAGCGTTAAAAGTAGTTGCAATCAACCTTTGTAACAACCTATCAAACGGAAGCTTGATTCTTTCATATCCGACTCGTCCCGCATTGAATTGTTCACCCCCGGTTATACTTCCCCAAAACGCATTATCATCAAATGGTTCTTGCTTGTAGTACTCGGTTATTGCCAAATAATTTTTAAGTCGTATATCATTTAACTCCGGATATAAATCCAAAGCTTTTGCCACTTGAGCTCGACTTAACGAGTGATTTTTACCTCCAAGACGAAACTGCATATAAGTACTGGCAAGTGGGTTTCGTGTACCCGAAACCGCTAACGAAGAAAAGAATTCTTTAACCAAAACCGGATAAATATCGTCATAAAGCGAAAACACTCTCTCCCATGGGCGAAGAATTGTGTTGTTGTAGGACACCATCAATAACTGCTCAAATTCCCTACGACATTCGGCTTGCTCAAGGAAGCTCCACTCAAAATACCAAGTCAACCCAATAACTCATTCCTAACAAACTCGATCCAATCCCTTGGATCCTCTTGTTGTGGTATTTCTGAGGTACTTGGACCCGTTCTAGAACGCTTAGGTTGTCCCTGCATTCATAATTTTAAACCTCAAAACAACCACAAAAACTCAAAAGTTAGCGTTAGCTAAATAAAATCTCGCAAACATCCCCTTATTTAATATTGCATCTTTTCCAATTAAACAACATATAAGAGTATGTTTTCCAATTAGCACTAACTTTCATTTCAAACAAAACCAACTAATCCCACAAAATCAATAACAACTCATATGACATGGAAAGCTAGCATAAAGATTAACAATGAATTTCACTTTTCCAAATTAACTAGACTTAACCATTCATAAACATAATACTTAACCAACGCAAAAACATCTCTGAAAACAACTTTAACACATGAACAACTCTTAACATACTCCAACAAACTCAAAACTATCAATTTATTAAGCAAATTCAACTCACAACATCCAAAATCAAGAAACTTTATACTTGACCCGCCCAAATTACCCCACACTATCATGAACTACTTCCAATAAATCAATTAATCACCTCACACACAAAATCCCCAAAATCAAAGATCAAAATTCGGATTTAATCTTGACACAAACCCTAGCAACAATGATATGCACTAATCATATGCAAACAACTCACAAATTAAGCATATTAAGCATTATCAACACTAATCATGTGAACAATTAAGCATTAAGCAACTTAGGGTTAACCCCACACTTGAATTTCAATTAATCATCAATTTAAAGCATAACTATCACAATTAAAGATGAAATTAAGTGGAAGAGTAAAAGAAACGGACCCTAGGAGGCATGATTCACAAGTTGTTTGAGATAAAATCACAAGAAAAACTTTTGAAAAATTGAAAACCCTAGCTTGGAGATCGTTGTTTGTGTTTGTGTGTGTTAGAGTAGGTGAAAAGTGGGATAAAATAGGTTTTAAAACCCCCTAAATACGACAGAGCCCGTGTGAAATTCGGGTTATAAAATTCGGTTCGGGTTAATAAAAAGAGCGACTGCAGTATTTTGCCCATAAGCGCGGGGCGCAGAAATTGCGCGGCGCGCGTTTCCCATTTGAAATACCGCGCGGTGCGCAAACGGTTGCGTGGTGCGCGTTTAGTGTAAATTCTTATCAGAAAATTGCCAGTTCTGGAACGTGACATTTTGCGCGGTGCGCACAATCTGCGCGGCGCGCGGATCCTGGAACTCGTATTTTTCCTCTTTTTTCACATAAAAACACATTTTACTCATTTTACTCCATTCTCCATGAGCCAAAACATTACCGTAGATCATTTTGTACCTGTTTCAAACATGAAAACGCAAACTACAAAAATAATATACAAAATTTACAACAACAATTTTACCAAAATTTATCACGCATCGTTCGAGGTAAAGATGAGTTTGATCTCATCATCCACCTCTTGCGGTCCATCGACATAGTGTTTCAATCGATGACCGTTAACCTTGAACTCTTCTCCCTTCGAATTTACCAAATCAACCGCTCCATGAGAATAAACCTTTCGAACAACAAAAGGTCCCGACCATTTTGATTTCAACTTTCCGGGAAACAACTTAAACCTCGAATTGAAAAGAAGCACACGATCCCCTTCCTTAAATTCTTTAGGATCTTTCAAACGACTATCGTGCCACTTCTTTGACCTTTCCTTACTAATCAACGAGTTCTCATACGCATCGAGCCTTAGCTCTTCTAACTCGTTCAATTGACTCAACCGAAGGCGACCCGCCTCCTTTAGATCAAGATTGCTCGTCTTTAGAGCCCAAAAAGCTTTGTGTTCAATCTCCACCGGGAGATGACACGCTTTCCCATAAAGTAACCTAAAAGGAGTGGTTCCGGTTGGCGTTTTGTACGCCGTTCTAAACGCCCATAAGGCATCATCGAGTTTAAACGACCACTCCTTAGGATTAGATCCAATAGTTTTCTCAAGAATTCTCTTCAAAGCTCGGTTGGTATTTTCGACTTGCCCGTTCGTTTGAGGATGGTAAGATGTCGAAACTTTATGGGTTACCCCATATCGCTTCAACACCTTTTCAAGTTGGGCGTTACAAAAGTGAGTTCCCCGATCACTAATCAGAGCTTTCGGGGCACCAAACCGAGAAAAGAGTTGCTTTAAGAACGAAACTACAACCCTTGCATCATTAGTGGGCAAAGCTTGTGCTTCAACCCATTTTGAAACATAATCGATAGCGACAAGAATGTAGAGTTTATTATTCGACTTCGGGAACGGGCCCATGAAATCAATCCCCCAAATATCAAAAACCTCACAAACTTGGATGACATTTTGAGGCATCTCATCTCGTTGGGTGATTTGGCCCGCCCGTTGACACGCATCGCACGATTGACAAATCCGGTGGGCATCCTTGAAGATAGTAGGCCAATAAAAACCGGCCTCAAAAACTTTTCGCCCCGTAACTTGGGGACCATAATGCCCACCTGTCGGACCAGAATGACATTGGATAAGAATGCGTTCACATTCTTCTCCAGAAACACACCGGCGGATCATTCCATCGGAACACCGTCTAAAGAGATAAGGGTCCTCCCAAAAATAATACTTAAGGTCACTAAAGAACTTCTTACGTTTATGATTTGACCAACCCTTCTCTAAGAATCCACCAACCAAGTAATTCGCAAAATCAACGAACCAAGGGTCTTCACACTCTTCCACCTTCATGAGATATTCATCGGGAAAATCATCATGAATAGTAGTCTCATCGAGAACCTCACGGGAGGGGTTCTCAAGACGTGAAAGGTGATCGGCCGCTAAGTTCTCGGCACCCTTTTTGTCCCGGATCTCAACATCAAATTCTTGCAAAAGCAAGATCCATCTAAGAAGTCGGGGTTTTGCATCCGGTTTGGCAAAAAGGTACTTTAAAGCAGAATGGTCCGTAAAAACAATAGTCTTAGACAAGACTAAGTAAGACCGGAACTTATCAAACGAAAAGACCACCGCAAGGAGCTCTTTTTCAGTGGTAGTATAATTCAATTGCGCTCCTTGCAAGGTCTTGCTTGCATAGTAGATGGGTCGGAAATGCTTCTCGACCCTTTGACCCAACACTGAGCCAACTGCGAAATCAGATGCATCGCACATAAGCTCGAATGGAAGAGACCAATTCGGAGCAATTATGATTGGTGCATTGATGAGTTTCTCCTTCAAAAGCTCGAATGCCTTTTGACACTCGTCGGAGAAGTACCACGGGGTGTCCTTTTCAAGGAGTTTATTCATCGGGTTGGCAATCTTAGAAAAATCTTTAATGAATCGCCGGTAAAAACCGGCGTGCCCGAGAAAACTCCTAACACCCTTAACATCGGTAGGGGGTGGAAGGTTCTTAATAGCGGTAACCTTTGCGGGATCCACCTCTATACCGTTTTTAGAAATCTTGTGCCCGAGAACGATGCCCCCTTGAACCATGAAATGGCACTTCTCCCAGTTGAGCACAAGATTAGATTTTTCGCACCTGACCAACATCCGTTCTAAATTAAGAAGGCATGAATCGAAAGTGTCACCGAAGACCGAGAAGTCATCCATGAACACCTCCATGCAATCTTCTATCATGTCATGGAATATGGCCATCATGCACCTTTGAAAAGTGGCCGGAGCATTGCAAAGGCCAAAGGGCATGCGTCGATAAGAGAACGTGCCATACGGGCACGTGAAAGTAGTCTTCTCTTGGTCCTCGGGCGAGATAGGAATTTGAAAATAGCCCGAGAAACCATCGAGAAAGCAATAGAAGCTGTTTCCCGCCAACCTCTCTAGCATTTGATCCATGAAAGGTAGCGGGAAGTGGTCTTTGCGTGTGGCGTCGTTCAACTTACGGTAGTCGATACAAACACGCCACCCCGTGACAGTCCGGGTGGAAATTAACTCATTTTTATCATTGGTGGTAACAGTCATACCACCTTTCTTAGGTACACAGTGTACCGGGCTAATCCATGGACTGTCAGAAATCGGGTAAATCAGACCTGCATCAAGGAGCTTTATGATCTCTTTCTTCACGACATCTTGCATGTGCGGGTTCAACCTCCTTTGGCGTTGCACCACAGGTTTGGAGTTATCCTCCATTAGAATTTTGTGGGTGCAATAGGAGGGACTAATACCCTTAATGTCGTGAATCTTCCATGCAATGGCCGGTTTATGGGCCTTTAGCATGGTTACAAGCTCAGTTTTCTGACCTGCTGAAAGAGAAGAAGAAATAATTACCGGAAGCTTAGATTCCTCATGCAAGTAAGCGTATTCCAAATGATCTGGAAGTGGCTTCAATTCAAGCTCGGGAGGTTCTTCAATTGAAGACTTGCTCCGGTAATTTGAATCACGTTCGAGTTCTTTGAACTCCTCTTCAGTCGGCTCATAGCCGTTTTCCATCAAGGTGGTTAAAATATCCACCTCCTCAACCTGCACATCCTCATCAATCTCAACCAATGAGCATTCTCCAGAACCCTGTAACTCTGGGAATTCCTGCAAAAACTCAGACTGGACATTCACAGTGTTAAGAAAATAACATGTATCATCAGTGTAGCCAGGGTATTTCAAAGCATGGTCGATTGAGAATGTTGCACTCAAATCATCTATCCTAAGGGTCAGCTTTTGGCCATACACATCAATCATACACCTAGCAGTATTTAAGAATGGCCGACCCAAAATTAGTGGAATCCTTTCATCCACTTCCATATCCAAAACCACAAAATCCACCGGAAAAACTAACGACCCGGTCTTCACTAGCATATTCTCTATGATTCCACGAGGGAATTTAATAGAGCGGTCGGCTAGCTGCACAGCCATACGCGTGGGTTTTAACTCCCCGGGGTCTAGCTTTAAGTAAATAGAATAAGGCATTAAATTAATGCTAGCCCCCAAATCCGCCAAAGCCCTCATACAGTCTAGATTACCAAGTAAACAAGGAATTGTAAAACTTCCAGGATCCTCAAGCTTCTCGGGAAGCTTGTTTGCAACTACCGCTGAGCATGCGGCATTCAACCTGACTGAAGACACGTTCTCCAGTTTCTGCCTGTTAGTCAGCAAATCCTTAAGAAACCTCGCATACTTAGGTATACCTGCAATAACATCAATAAAAGGCATATTTATGTTAACTTTTTTAATCAAGTCCATGAACTTGGACTTTTCGGCCTCTAGCTTCTCCAAACGCTGTTTCCTCGGGAATGGGAGCGGTGGTTGATACTCTCTAACTACCGGTTTAGCAGCAGCAGTAACCGGTTCCTTAACAACTTTTTCAACCACCTGTTCCGGCTCCTTTTCCCTTGCCGGTTCACTTTCAACAACCGGCTCACTATCATTAACTAACGGTACCCTCAAATCATACTCGTCGGGCTTCCTCGGTGGATAATATGCTAAACCACTTCGGGTGGTGATAGCATTAACATGCCCGTTTTTCGGGTTAGTATCCGTCTTGCTCGGTAACTCTCCCGGCTTCCTCTCACTACTCTTATTAGCAAGTTGACCAATCTGCTGTTCAAGATTATGAATAGCTGCTTGCTGATTTCGAAACATTTGGTCATTCTTTTCATTATTCTGAGTAACGGTAGTGACAAGTTGAGTCTGAGATATCACTAACTTCTCGATCATAGCCTCAAGGTTGGACTTTTTCTCTTCGACCTGTGGTTTCTGAAAATAACCGGGAGCTTGCTGCTGAAAACCTCCACTAGAACCCGGTTGGAACCTCGAACCCTGATTACCTTGCGGATTATAAGGATTATTGAAATTCCTATTAAACTGAGCACGTCCCTGAAACTGATTGTTATTCTGCTGACTAATATAGTTGACCTCTTCTTTCTGATTCATAGTCAAACCCGCATCACAATCTTTGCCCAGATGCAAACCTCCACAGTATTCACAACCAACCTTCATACCATGAATATCCTTGTTCATCTTCTCCAAATTCCTACCAAACGAATCCAACTTAGCACTGAAAGACCCAAAATCATCATAAGCACCTGTACCTGTAGTCTCTGTTCTCTTAACTGAAGCTGAAGGGTAAGATTCATGATCCTGATGCCACTCATGAGAATAAGCAGCTTGCTTTTCAATGATCTCTAACGCCTCTTCTTCAGTCTTATCCATTAACGTACCACCTGCAGCTTGATCAATACTCTGACGCGTAGGAATATCACAACCTTTGTAGAAAATCTGAACCTTCTGTAAATCATTCAACCCGTGTTGCGGGCACGAGCGTAACAAAGTAGCAAAACGGTCCCAAGCATCAAACAATGTCTCACTGCTCTTTTGTCTAAATTGAGAAATATCTGCTTGAAGTCGAGCAGCTCGAGATGCAGGGAAAAACTTCGACAAAAACTTATCCTCCAAAGTCTCCCAAGATCTAATCGTACCCTCAGGTTGCTTGTCTAACCATCTCTTAGCTTCTCCCTTAAGAGTCCAAGGGAAAAGTCTTGTCTTAATTGAAGTGTCGGCAACCTCATGTAGCTTAAACAAGTTACAAACATCATTAAAATTACGAAGATGCTCGTTAGCATCCTCGGTATCTTTGCCATAGAATCGGCAATCAGAAGAAATCAAATTCAGGATCGGCCCTGTAATTTGAAAAGGCTGAGTAATATTCGGTTGAGTAATCGAATTGCCTTGGCCTCCTCGGGTGGCCTTTAACTTTTCAGCCATAGTCTGAGGACGGGGTGCTTCTCCTTCGGCCATTTCTTCAGTTTCTGTAGTATCAGATGAAGCGTAAGAGTCTTCTTCGTTAAAAATTTCAGGTGGTGTCTCGGGCACCACAGTCTCAGAAGTACTACCCAAATTAACGTAAGTATCACCCGATAAAACTGATGAATCCACTGTTAACTTTTGCTTCTGACTTAAAGCTTTAAACAACTCTCTTTCAGGCTCGTCAAATGGTTTAACAATTGGAGAATCTGAAGAACGCGTATGTTGCATGCACTACCTGTAACTGCAAGAACACAGCTAACAAACCGATTAAACGCACCGACTCAATTAGAATTAAAATAAAATAAACAGTTAAAATTAACTAAAAACAAACTTAATTATCAAACTTAATTTTCAACACAACTGTCCCCGGCAGCGGCGCCAAAAACTTGATGTGTAAAATCGCGTCTATAAATTTATAATGGGAAATACCGGTTAAAAGGATTACTACACACTAACGGGCAGTGTACCCGATCGTGCAATAGTATTAAGTTGGTAAATCCAAGATCGTTCCAAGGACAGTTTAGACGTGAAAATTAAGATTGTAACTAATGAAACAAAACTAAGTTAATCTAGAAAATGGAAATTACGAGATAAGTTGTTTTGTTGGCTATTTAACGATTAGCCAAATCAGGATAGATTCAATTAAAAACAAGAAATAATAATATTTTTGGTGTTTTCAGTTTAAGCTTTAAAGCAAACAAAAGAGTAAATAAAGATAGTTGTAAACAATTAGAGAAACGAATGCTTGTCTAGACCTTTTTCACCTAGTATTGGATGCATTTAAATTAAGCCCAAGTTATTATCTAACTTATGCGAATTATCTAGTCGGTTCACCTGGAATTCCCCAGCCCAAACTCTTCAATCAAGATTACACGACACGGAATTCCCCGTAGCCTAAGACCTCCTAATTATGACTAAACAGCTCAACTGATATGAAGACTTAAATCACAATCACACCAACTCTCGTTGCGAGTAATTCACCCCTATCTCGTCTAGCCTTTTGAATTCAATTTACCCTCGTCTCCGAGTAGGCAAACAATCAATTAAGACAAACCAATTATAAATTAATGCACTAAATTAATGAACTCTCGTCCTATCAAACAAGTACACAATCAATTGAATCGAAAAGTCTAGCTTCAACAAGAATGGTTCTTTAGTTCAAACATCAAATCATCATAAATCAAACAATAAACTGATAAGTAGCATCCAATACATAGGTTTATAAGTCTAAACAAGCATTAAATACTTAGCCAATAACCATGGCAACAATAGAAATCAAAGTAATAAATAATAGAGAAAACATCTTTGGATAATTAAGAATCAACCTAACACGATGAATCTTGAAGAATTGTTGGATCGATCCTTGAAATCGTAATGATTGGAGCGTTATAAGAACCTTGGAATTCCCCAAAAGTTGCAAAAAATCGCACCTCAAAACTCCCAAAATCGGCTGCCAAAAGATAACCCTTGAAAATAAAATCTGCAACCTTTTATACCTGAAAAATAGCTGGGCGGCCGCTTTTGTGCGGTGCGCAAAAATCTGCGCAGCGCGCGGATCACAAAACAACAATGCTTCGCCAAATTACAAAAGCCCTGTTCTGAATTTGCACTAATTGCGCGGTGCGCAAGTGATTGCGCGGCACGCACTCTGATATCCAGCAATTCTTCGCCTTGTTTACTTGTAACTTGATAAAAACACAACCAAAATCACCCACTATCATATGAACAGCTGTAAACGCGCAATAAACACCATAAAACCCTCAATTTATCGCTTCTCGGCTCTCAAACCATAATCTTCCAAATACTCGTGAATAATAGCTAAAAACCGTATCCGATGGACCAAAAATGAAGGATATTGCCCTAATAAATATATGAAAGATGGGCAATATCAAATATATCCAAACTCAACAACCAGAGGACGAGGAAAAGTATGTGTCTGAAAATTCTTTAGATTATATGAAAATCAAACTCGAAGAACTTCATGCTCAAAATGAACAAATGAGAGAGTTTGTAAATAGGCAAGTTGAAACTCTATCAGATTATACAGCTGTTGATCTGAGGAGTAGTGTGCAAGAAAATCTCAGATCATCGAATTTTGATGAATTCGAGAGCTCCGAAATCACCAACTATCCCGATGATACTTTTTATTCAGTCTTACCAATTTCACAACATAATGACACATTAGCCTCTACCGACGAAATCATCAATCCATCAATGGATGATGAAGAAGAAGTAAGGGTGATAAATTGGTACTCTTGGGAAAACGATAACGTTGAAAATTTTACCCCCGAGGCCAAACCGAACTTCACCATTACACAACCTTCCAACCCAATATTCTCAATAGACGAGTCATCTACCGAAGATGAACTACGAGCTGTAATAGATAATGACACCTCGGATTTCACCCAATCGGGTAATAGAGGTGAAAACTTTGATCACGAGAATAAAAGGAAGGAAATATTAGGAATTGTCCACCCTATAGAAATAAGTATGTCGGTGTATATCGATCCATTTGATCAAGAACCAGAAAAGAGAAATATCCATTTACTAAAAGCTACACTTAAAAAAGAATTAGGTAGTGACGATCGGGTGGGTCTAAACTTTAAACCCATTGATATAATATATACCACCCGAGATGTAAATAACTGGCTCACTATTTTAATTCGTGGAACTTATTCTACCGACTTCACATGTCGTCAGCTAAGTGTGGGGAAGTCTAACCCCACTTAACGTTAAATTAGGGGTTCGGGTTAGTGCATAACTCGTTAATAAAAATGCATGATTAGGGTAAAAGACGCTTTTTCAAATATTAGTAAACAGTTCAGAAAAGCAGCCGTTTTTGAAAAAAAACATGTGTGATAAAACAAGAAGGAATGAACGATGAGGCGCGCCATCTATCATTCGACGAGCTTTGTAATTACAAACTAGGTATTTTCAATCACTTTCTACACTAATCACCCTCATTAATTTATAATTAGAGTCTAATTTCATGCAAATGAGGACATTGCATGATCTCAAGTGTGGGGAAGGGTTATAAATTCTCTCGGGTTTATACTTGGTTTATTTGCCAAATTTTATGAAAATTTAAAAAAATTTCAACTAAATGAATTTAAAATCATGTTTATATATATTTATGAACGGTGAAAACTAGGTGTTAATACCGAAATTATCGTTACCTCGGAAAGGACATAAATTGAGAAACACCCTAAAATGCTTGAATTCATTTAAAATGGAATAAAGGAGAATAAAAAGGCAAAGTCACGGGACATTGCCTTAACAGTTGCTTGTTCATCGCTTTCCTTTACAACCCTACGGTAGTTTACCGAAAGGTAATATACGGGACAAGTAAACTGGACGTGTTGCTTTCCAAATACAAGGTTAACAAGTGGGTAACACAAAACCATAAGTTTTGAGCTAAAATTTTCAAATCTGAAACCCACAAAACCCACAAAAAATCATTTTGCAAACACCGGTGAAGGGTTATTCCGGAAAACTTATCTAGGGTAAAAGCTAGATTGAATTTTCAAAAGATCAAATATTTTCATAAAGATCCAATTTCCTTAAGGATCTACATTTTCATAGTCATGTGGGACTGTAAACCGCCTTTCAAATGTGCACTTTGCTTTGGAAACCGAAAGTAAATCGGCTATTTGATTGCAAGTGTCATTGACCTAAACTCGAGGCAACTGTGGATGACACACCCACCTTTAACCATGGTTCTATCGTTACTATCATTATTTATACCGCCATATCAAAATCACTGATGTACAAAGTGTGAAGAATAAAGAAGTGATTCGTGTGATGTATTATATTATTTCAAGTTATGTATTGCTTGAGGACAAGCAACGTTCAAGTGTGGGGATATTTGATAGTGCTCCAAATGAACATATATTTTGTAGCAATATCCTCCCAATATGTAAATTATTTAGTTGTAATTGTTCTATTTTAAGTTGTAATCGTTTATATTAAATAAGTGAGAAGACAAAAGGCGAAAACGACAATTTGAAGACAAAAACGTCCAAAAAGCTCAAATGTACAAGATACAATCCAAGTGGTTCAACTTATTGATAAGAAACGTCTAAAAATGACAAAAGTACAAGTTGCGGAACGCAAAGTACAAGATATTAAATTATACGAAAAGGCGTTCAAAAATCCGGAACCGGTACCCGAGCCAACTATCAATGCCCGACGCAATGGACCAAAAATTACAAGTCTACTATGCACAAGAATATGATATAATATATAAATAATTATATTAATTATTTATATTATATATTTATATATAAATTATGTCGACAAGCAAGGTTCCAAAATTGTGTGAGCTGGATTTTCAAACTCCGCGACTCGCAGAGTTTGCAGGCTTAAAATGCTGCAACTCGCGGAGCTGCAAAAATCAGAAATGCCTATAAAAGGCCATGCATTCTGCCAAGTTTAAATAACATAAAAAATAATAATAATACTCTGTAATAAATAATAAATAAATAATATATATATATATATATATATATATATATATATATATATATATATATATATATATATATATATATATATATATATATATATATATATATATATATATATATAGTATAGGGTAGTTTTATATTAGTTAGTTTGGGTTATGTAACGGTTATTTACGGGTTTTTAAGCCGGAACTCTGTCCGTGTAACACTACGCATTAAATAATCAATGTAAGTTATGTTCTCCCCTTTTAAATTAATGTCTCGTAACTAAGTTGTTATTATGCTTATTTGAACCGAAGTAATCATGATGTTGGGCAAAAAATATCTAAAATTGGGTAATTGGGCTTTGTACCATAATTGGAGTTTGGACAAAAGAACGACACTTGTGGAAATTAGACTATGGGCTATTAATGGGCTTTATATTTGTTTAACTAAATGATAGTTTGTTAATTTTAATATAAAGATTTACAATTGGACGTCCCTATAAATAACCATATACACTTGATCGGACACGATGGGCGGGATATTTATATGTACGAATAATCGTTCATTTAACCGGACACGGGAATGGATTAATAGTCTATGGAATTATTAAAACAGGGGTGAAATTATGTACAAGGACACTTGGCGTAATTGTTAACAAAGTATTAAACCTTGGATTACATGCAGTCGATATCCTGGTGTAATTATTAAACAAAGTATTAAAACCTTGTTACAGTTTAAGTCCCCAATTAGTTGGCATATTTGACTTCGGATATAAAGATTATTTGACGAGGACACTCGCACTTTATATTTATGAATGATGGAGTGTTATGGACAAAAACCAGACGGGCATATTAAATAATCCAGGATAAAGAACAATTAACCCATGGGAATAAACTAAAAATCAACACGTCAAACATCATGATTACGGAAGTTTAAATAAGCATAATATATTTTATTTCATATTTCCTCGTACTTTTATTTATTGTCATTTTAATTATTGTTATTTATTTTATATTGTTAGTTAAATATCGTCATTTACTTTACGCTTTGCTTAAAATATAAAATCGACAAATCGGTCATTAAACGGTAAAAACCCCTTTTATATATTATTAATATAATATATTTTGTACGAATATAATTGTTTAAAATATAGTGTGAAATAAGCCAGCTCCCTGTGGAACGAACCGGACTTACTAAAAACTACACTACTCTACGATTAGGTACACTACCTATAGTGTTGTAGCAAGGTTTAGGTATATCCCATTTGTAAATAAATAATTAAAACTTGTCATATTTTGTGTAAAATTGTATCTTATTTAATAGTTTTTCCTAGTAAAATATATAGCTATTTCATATACACCTCGCATAACATCAATTACCATACCTTTGAGTAAGTAATTCCCTGATTGGCTCGGCCAATTCCACTACCTCTAATGGTTCCCAATCTATAACTCTGGGTACCTCAACATTATTAGACACAAGGTTGTCCAGGTTCTTTTGATATTTTCGATAGTCTATCCAATATCTATCAAATCTCAAATTCGGATGTAAATCTGCCTCATGAATGTTTGAATATGAAACAATTGGGTGAGGCATATCTTGTCGGTATTGGTTATTAATTTCCTGTTGATCTGCATCTTCCGGAGGAGCATTGCGAGCCTGGGATGAAGATTCACCCCTTTCAGTCTGCAAAACATATCAAACACAATTTTTGTGCATTCAAATATGCATTAGTTTTAGCAAAGTCATAAATCTAAACAATTACAATGACATGTTTAATCCATATTAAACTCTATACACATTTTCAAAATATTAACAATTCTACACTTTTACAAATATACTTTTACAAAAATGTATACAAAGTTCCTTCGCATTTATCTTTTAAAACATGTCAAAAACAATCATTATAACAATTAAATAAGTTCCTTATGGCATTCATATCAATTAAATCAAGTTCATGCAATTTTGGTTCAAAAAGTCCACTTTAATCTTCATAAATCGTGTTTAGGATCAAAGTTTTGATCATTTAGCAACCTAAACATGTTACACTACTCAATTTAGCATAAACTAACAACAAAATTTGGCAATAACCTGTTTATATCAAAAAGTCCTAATTTTGCTCAAGAACACAAGCCCTAGATTATTCAAAAATTGAAGTTCAAAGCTTCTAATCATGTTAAATAGCATCAATCGAGGTTATACAAGCATAATACACAAACAATTGAAGCATTATTACACTAGAAAGCATCAAAATCGAATTAGGCATAAAATTGTTCAAGAACACTAAAAATTTGGATTAAATGGTGTTTAGGTGTAGAAATTTACCGATTTTCTTGAGTAATTCCTTGATAATAGTCTCCTCATTGTGAGTTTATGAAAGATTTGATGAAAAATGGTGAAAAATTATGAATTTGGGCAATTTTTTGTGTGTGTTTTTCGCAGAAAATGGGTATGGGTGGTGTACAAACTGGTCTGTTCGACCAGTTATATATTTTTTTCTGGATTTTATAAGCTTCGCGAGTGCGGTGGTGGTCCCACTAAAACCTACGCGAGTCACGGCTATTTTTTTTTTTTTTATTTTTTTTTTTTATATAAAACCTTATACTAACAAAACATAAATTAAATTTAAAATTTTGTTTTTCCTTTTATTTAGGACGAGGTTGTTTCGGAACGATGTCCTAGTCCATCCCTCGACAAAATTTTAAAATTTTGTCATTTCAAAACATTGTTTTAAAAGCAAAGATTTTTGGATTTTTTTAATGTTTTTGGCATACTTTAGTTCAATAAGATTAAAAATAATGATAATAAAATTTCTCGTCCCTCCCTCGGGTAAAGCAATTTCGGTTCAACGACCTAGTCTTCAACTCACGACGAATTTTAAAAATCATATTTTTAACTTAGCAAAATAAAGTAAATTTTTGTTTTTAAATTTACACCAAACTTAAATTTAAAATGCATAAAATTAAAAATTCATATTAAAAATTCACACCAAACTTAAATTATATTTTTGTTTTCATACATTTATATTAAAAATTTTAATTTTTCAAATATTTACAATTTTAAATATATATTAATTTTAACAAGTTTATAATATTATTTTAATATTAATTTTAAAAACAAAGTAAAAATAAAATTAAAAATCTTTTTGGTCTTTTATCCCACTTTAATCAATCAAATATTATCAAAAATATACGCCCCTCTTTTCGGTAAAGTAATTTCGGTTCAAATACCTAATTTAACTCATGACGAATTTTTGAAATATTTTGAGTTGATTGATTAAAGATATTTATACCTTAAGAATAAACGGTAAATTTCGCAGTGATGTAATAAATTTTTGTATGATATCAATAATTTCGGTCGCAAGACCTAATTTTATCGAATACCAATTTAATACTTTATAGCGAACAAATTAGCGTTTATTATCAAAAGGTTAAAAATAAAAATAAAAATAAAAACTGTACAAACTTACCTGTGAGATAGTATTCTTAGTGATATGCTCTAGCCCACTCATAAGATAGTCGGACTAATTGATTTTCTATAGCTACATAGGCGTAACCTCGAGTATTCAGTGTTTTTTCTTCTAAGCATATGAACGGTCCATCTCTGCATAAAGTAACAAATTCGGTGTTTGAATAGGTTTGATTATTTGAACATTTACCTTCGTGTGACTATTTTCCGCATTTGTGACATCTTTCAAGGTGTCGTGCTCTTCTTTTCGCTGCGGATTTTGATTTTTCCTTTACCGAATTGTAACTTATTATTTTCGCATCTGTATTCTTTTCTTACTCCGACCAATTTACCTCTGATTAATGATACTATTTCACTTGGAAGGGTGTCATTATTACCTTTAGTGATCAAAGCGTGTAGCATTAGACCAATGTTTAATTCACAGGAAGTCTTCATCTCGTAAAACCTAAAAAAAATAAAAATTCAGAATGGGGGGAGAAGACTAGTTCTTTAGGGTCTGCTAGGGAAACACCACTCGGATTCCATTTTCGAGAACTACACAAAAACAGAATATCTAACTCTAACAGAAATACATATTATCCTTTAAAGACTTGATTCTCCCCACACTTAGTTAGCTGTGGTGTTGAAATTGTGATTAACTTCGTTGTCGACTTCCATTGGACTATCTATGTAATGTTTAACTCTGTGACCATTAACCTTAAATTCAAATCCATTTGAATTTATTAATTCTATTATTCCGTATGGGAAAAATCTTTTGACTATAAATGGTCCAGACCATCTTGATTTTAATTTTCCAGGAAATAGCTTGAATCGTGAATTGAAAAGAAGAACTCTGTCTCCTTCCTTAAATTCTTTTGAACTTCTGATTCTATTATCATGCCATTTCTTCGTTCTTTCTTTATAGATTAACGAATTTTCGTATGCTTCATGTCTCAATTCTTCTAATTCATTTAATTGACTTAACCGTAGACGTCCAGCTTCATGTAAATCAAGATTACATGTCTTCAAAGCCCAAAATGCTTTGTGTTCAATTTCTACTGGAAGATGACATGCTTTTCCGTAAACGAGTTTAAAGGTGTGGTTCCAATTGTTGTTTTGTAGGCTGTTCTAAAAGCCCAGAGTGCATCCTCCAATTTTATGGACCATTCCTTCGGATTTGATCCTACGGTTTTCTCCAGAATGCGTTTTAAAGCTCGGTTGGTATTTTCAACTTGTCCACTTGTTTGTGGATGATATGCGGTGGAGATTTTATGAGTTACTCCATATCTTTTGAGAACTTTCTCAAGTTGATTATTACAAAAATGAGTTCCCCGATCACTTATTAAAGCTTTCGGTGTTCCAAACCTAGCAAAAAGACGTTTTAAAAAGTTGACTACAACTCGTGCATCGTTAGTTGGGAGAGCTTGTGCTTCCGCCCATTTAGATACATAATCAATGGCTACGAGAATGTAGAGATTATTATGAGATTTTGGAAATGGACCCATAAATTCAATACCCCAAATGTCAAATACTTCACATACTTGAATGACATTTTGTGGCATTTCATCACGTTAACTTATTTTTCCAGCCCTTTGACATGCATCACAGGATTTGCAAAGAAGGTGTGCGTCTTTGTAAATTGTAGGCCAATAGAATCCAGCATCATAAACTTTTCTTGCTGTGAGCTGAGGCCCATAATGCCCTCCTGTTGGTCCTGTGTGACAATGGTTTAAAATTTTACTAGCTTCATCTCCGAATACACATCGGCGTATTATTCCATCGGGACAACTTTTAAACAAATGTGGATCTTCCCAGAAATAGTGTTTTATATCACTAAAGAATTTCTTTCGTTTTTGGTACGACAATCCTTTTTCAAGAAATCCACATACTAAATAGTTTGCATAGTCTGCAAACCATGGAATTTCATTATAATCTATCTTCAATAGATATTCATCAGGAAAGTTGTCTTGTATGGCCGATTCATTTAGAACTTCTAATTCGGGATTTTCAGGACGAGAAAAATGATCAGCGGCGAGATTTTCTGCTCCTCTTTTATCTCGGATTTCAATATCAAACTCTTGTAAGAGTAAGATCCAACGGATTAATCGTGGTTTGTCATCTTGTTTCGAAAATAGGTATCTAAGAGCAGAATGGTCAGTATAGACCACTGTTTTAGCTAGAACGAGATATGAACGAAATTTGTCAAAAGCAAAGACAATAGCAAGGAGTTCTTTTTCAGTAGTTGTGTAATTTGTTTGTGCTCCTTGTAACGTCTTACTAGCATAATAAATAGATTGAAATCGTTTTTCAATCCTTTGTCCTAAAACGGCTCCCATTGCAAAATCACTTGCATCGCACATAAGTTCAAACGGTAAATTCCAATTTGGTGTTATCATGATCGGCGCATTATTGAGTTTTTCTTTAAGAATATTAAAAGATTTGATACATTCATCTGAAAAGATGAATGGAGCATCCTTTTCTAGGAGTTTATTCATAGGAGTGGCAATTTTAGAAAAATCTTTTATGAAACGTCTGTAAAAACCGGCATGCCCTAGAAAACTCCTAACTCCTCTAATATTGGTGGGATATGGAAGTTTAGCAATTACATCTACTTTAGCTCTATCCACATCAATTCCTTCCTTTGAAATTTTATGTCCAAGAACGATGCCTTCTTTAACCATGAAATGGCATTTCTCCCAATTAAGAACTAGATTTGATTGTTCACATCTAATAAGTATTCGTTCAAGATTAACTAAACATGATTCAAAAGTATCACCGAAGACTGAAAAGTCATCCATGAAAACTTCCATGCATTCTTCTATCATGTCGTGAAAAATCGCCATCATGCACCTTTGAAAGGTTGCAGGGGCGTTGCAAAGTCCAAATGGCATGCGTTTGTAAGCAAAAGTGCCATAAGGGCACGTGAATGTGGTTTTCTCTTGATCCTCGGGTGCTATTGGAATTTTAAAATATCCGAAAAAACCATCAAGAAAACAATAGTAACTATTTCCGGCTAATCTTTCCAACAATTGATCAATAAAAGGTAAGGGAAAGTGATCTTTTCTGGTGGCGTCATTTAATTTTCTATAATCAATACAAACACGCCATCCTGTTATAGTCCTAGTAGGAATAAGCTCATTTTTCTCATTTGTAATGGCAGTCATGCCACCCTTTTTAGGCACGCACTGAATTGGGCTTACCCATGGACTATCAGAAATTGGATAAATTAAACCTGCATCTAGCAGTTTAATAATTTCTTTCTTAACAACATCTTGCATATTAGGATTTAGTCTTCGTTGACGTTGCACATACGTTTTATGACCTTCTTCCATAAGGATTTTATGTGTGCAATACGAAGGACTTATTCCTTTAATATCATGAATCTTCCATGCAATGGCTGGTTTATGAGCTTTTAGCACAGAAATGAGTTGAGATTTTTCATTTTCAGTAAGAGAAGACGATATTATTACAGGTAATTCAGATTCACCATGTAAATAAGCGTATTCCAAATGGTTTAGAAGTGGCTTTAACTCTAATGTCGGAGGTTCTTCTATCGATGATTTATATCCATATCTGTCTTCTTCTTTTAGCATTTGAATTTCTTCTGTTGTTGGTTCATATCCATTAGCCATAAGTGTAGCTAACATTTCAGTTTCATCAATTGGTTCAGTACCTTCTCCTAAAGAACATTCTCCTGTTTCTTGTAATTCTGAAAATTCTTCTAACAATTCTGCATGTGAATCTATAGTTTGAATATAATAGCATGTATCATCTGCAGATTGCGGTTGTTGCATGGCTCTATCAACTTAAAAGGTAACACTCTCGTCCTCTATACTTAGGGTCAGTTTCTTACCAAACACGTCTATTATTGCTTTAGCCGTGTTTAAGAATGGTCTTCCTAATATGAGAGGTACTCGAGAATCTTCTTCCATGTCCAGGATAACAAAATCTACTGGAAATACTAAAGTACCAACTTTAACTAGCATGTTCTCCATTATCCCTCTAGAATATTTTACTGATCTATCGGCTAGTTGTATGCTTATTCGTGTTGGTTTCAATTCTCCAAGGTCTAGTTTAGCGTATAGTGAATACGGCATTAGATTTATACTAGCACCTAAGTCTGCCAATGCTTCTATTGAACTAAGACTACCCAGAAAACATGGAATTGTGAAACTTCCTGGATCTGATAATTTTTCTGGTATCTTATTCAACAGCACTGCAGAACAATTAGCATTCATAGTAATAGCCGAGAGTTCTTTCATTTTCTTTCTATTTGTGATTAGATCTTTCAGAAATTTAGCATATCTAGGCATTCCTGAAATCACATCAATGAAAGGAAGATTGACATTTATTTATTTAAACATATCCAAGAATTTGGATTGCTCGGCTTCAAGTCTCTCTTTTCTCATTTTACTCGGGTAAGGAAGTGGTGGTTGGTATGGTTTAACATAAGGTTTAGCCTTAACTGTGTTATCTTCATTAACCTTTTCAACTACCGGTTCTTTTTCCTTATCTTGTTCAGGTTGTGTTTCTTGTGGAGTAGGAATAGCTTCATCAGAAATTACAGGTATTTTAGGTGGTTTAAGTGTCATACCACTTCTTGTGGTAATGGCTTTAGTTGTTTCATTTCGGGGGTTAGCATTTGTATCACTAGGTAGACTTCCCGGTTTTCTCTCACCTATTAACCTTGCTAGGTTACTTACTTCTTGTTTCAAATTTTGAATAGAAGCTTGTTGATTTCTAAATGCTTGAGCATTTTGTTCATTGGATTGTTTCTGAGATGTGAAAAACTGTGTTTGAGATTCAACTAGCTTCGTCATCATATCTTCTAAATTTGGCTTTTTATCATCGGTTTGTGGTGGTTCATTTTGAAAATTAGGTCTTTGCTGATTGTAAGTATTATTGGATACTTGTTGATTACTAGGACCTTGTTGATTGTTGTATGGAACATTTCGGTTATAATTATGGTTTTGATTGTAGTTTGGTCTTGGCGGTTGATAATTATTCTGATAATTATTTCCAGGCCTTTGGTTTATGTATGAAACATTCTCTCTTTGTTCCATTGTTAGTTCAATACTAAGACAATCTTTTGTCAAATGTGGTCCTCCACACTGCTCACAACTAATTCGTATTGAGTGAATATCTTTAGTCATCTTTTCCATTAGTCTCTCGACAGCATCTATCTTTGCAAAAATTGAATCTAAGTCATGGCTAAAATCGACTCTAGCTGCTTTAGATGATCTAACGATATATTTTTCTTGATGCCACTCATGTGAGTGGGAAGCAGTGTTATCAATAATTTTGTAAGCATCAGTTTCTGTTTTCTTCATAATAGAACCACCAACTGCTATGTCTATGTCTTTCCTTGTAGTGATGTCGCATCCTTGGTAGAATATTTGTACTATTTGACAGGTGTCTAAACCATGTTGCGGACATCCTCTTAATAACTTTCCAAATCTTGCCCAAGCCTCATATAGAGTTTCATTTGGCTTCTGTGTGAAAGTAACAATTTCTCCTTGAAATCTCACGGCTTTAGACGCCGGAAAGAATTGTTTAAGAAATTTTTCAACTAAAACGTCCCATGTATCAATCGCCCCTTCAGGTAAAGATTCTAACCAATCTTTGGCTTCTCCCTTTAAAGTCCAGGGAAATAACATGAGATATATCTGTTCATCCTCAACTTCTCCAATTTTAAATAGAGTGCAGATCCTATTAAAGGTACGAAGATGTTCGTTTGGATCTTTCTTCGGCGCACCACTAAATTGGCATTGATTAGTCACCATGTGTAGAATTTGTCCTTTGATTTCATAATCTGGCGCATTAATGTCTGGTTGAGTAATTGTGTGACCTTGGCCAGTGCGTTTAGCTCTTATTCGGTCTTCCATACTTAAAGGTTCCAGATTTTTCATGATTGAATTTGTTGAATCTGAATCACTAGAGGATTCTGATTTAATGGTTGGTTCCTCAACAATCTCTGTTTGAATGATTGGTGGTTCCGGACGAAAGATTAATGGTTCAGGATCTATGAATTGTCCCTGAATATTCTCCGGATTCTCAATTGTGAGGTCGGGTTCAAAAAATGGATTATCGAAAAATTGAATTGGAGTACTTGGTCGACTGGATGACGATTCTAAAGAAAAATCAACGGCGACAATATTTGCTAGATGTCTTGATCGAGTTACAGGTGGTGAACGTACAAAAGGTGGTGAACGTTTTGCTCGGTGCATTCACTGAATATCCTATTAGTTTTTAAAAAGAAAGAAAAATTATATAAGTTATCAAATTAATAGACTTTTCTGATTTTGCCCACGTTTCGAATAGCCAAAAGATGCAGCAGAGGGGCAGGATTCGTTTGGTCTCAATATAATTGAGTACTGTTTGGCTCCAATAACTCGGTCCACGTACAAATCCAACTATTACTACGAACCAGAAAATTTTGATGTCTATCAATTTAACCACTTAAAACAATTTTTCGTTTGAAATTTAAAGAAATATTAGATAAGAAATAGAGAAAATTCTAAGTCCTAAAAACTAGAATGGCGAGAAATAAGAGAGAAAAAGAGCGCGTCGAAAAACGTCGAAAAATAAAAAGGCGAAAAATAATAGGCGTCGAAAAATAAATATAAGAAAGTAGCGCGTCTAAACTTAAAAAGGCACTAAAAACTAAAAATTAAAAGTTGCGTCTAAAAATATTAAAGCTTAATAGAAAAACTATATCCCAAATGGCAATATCTTAAAAAGGTACTAAAAACTTAGAACAGCGTCGCAAAATTCTAAAGCACCTAAATCTTAGTCTAAAGAAAAAATACTTAAGGGATTTTACGGCAAAACCTAAAAATCTAGAAGTAAAAATAACTATGGCAAAAACTATGACTTAAAACTAAATACGAGCAAAAAATACAAAAATTACGCTAAAACGAATAAAAAGATACAAAATATAAAAAATATACTAAAAGTTGTAAAAAGTACAATTTTTATAAAAATATTATTTTTATATAAAACTATTTATTTTATATATTTAATAAAACTTAATATAACTTAAAAATACAAATTAAATAAAAACTAAAACTACTTAATTTAAAATTAAAACCTAATTAATATTAATATTAATATAATTAAACCCTAATTTCGCATTAAATGAGTACCAGGTTTGACCTGTCAGAGGACCTCCGCGAGTGCGGTATGGTCCAATTCAAATTCTCCGCGAGTCGCGGAGGGTTCAATTTCAGCTCAGAAGGGTTCGATTTCTATAGGTTCAGTTTTTTTTTTTTAAACTTATATTTTTATAAAAAGAACTTGATAAAAACTTTTATTTTTTTTTTAAATATAGCATTGCGCTTTCGGCGTTTATGTTCCCTGGCAGCGGCGCTAAAAATACTTGATGTTATGCGAGGCGTATATGAAATAGCTTATATTTTACTAGGAAATACTATTAAATATGATACAATTTTACACAAGATATTTATTTATTTATAGAATGGATATACCTAAACCTTGCTACAACACTTATAGGCAGTGTACCTAATCGTACAGTAGTGTAGTTTTTAGTAAGTCCGGTTCGTTCCACAGGGATACACTTAAACAAGCTTAACGCTATATTAGTTTTAATCTTATAAAAATACAAATATATATATAAGTAATATTATTATTATAAAGGGGGTTTTTACCGTTTAATGACCGGTTTGTCGATTTTTATAACTTTAGTCGCAGTTAAAACCTAATGTAAAAATATTAAATAATAAATAAAAGACTTAATTTAAAGCGTAAAATAAATAACGATAATGAAATTGCGATAAAATAAACTTGCGATAATTAAAGAGTACGATAATTAAAAGTGCAATTAAATATGAAAATAAAGGAATTATATATGAAATAAAAGAATTATGCTTATTTAAACTTCCGTAATCATGATGTTTGACGTGTTGATTTTAGTTTATTCCCATGGGTTAATTGTTCTTTGTCCTGGATTATTCAATATGTCCGTCTGGTTTTTGTCCATAACAGTCCATCAGTCATAAATATAAAGTGCGAGTGTCCTCGTCAAATTATCCTTATACCCGAAGTTAAATATTTCAACTAATTGGGGACTTAAACTGTAACAAGGTCTTAATACTTTGTTTAATAATTACACCAGGATATCGACTGCGTGTAATCCAAGGTTTTAATACTTTGTTATCAATTATGCCAAGTGTCCTTGTACATAATTTCACCCCTGTTTTAATAATCCCATAGACTATTAATCCATTCCCGTGTCCGGTTAAATGAACGATTATTCGTACATATAAATATCCCGCCCATCGTATCCGATCGAGTGTATATGGTTATTTATAGGGACGTCCAATTGTAAATCTTTATAATAAAATTAACATACTATCATTCAGTTAAACAAATATAAAGCCCAGTAATAGCCCATAGTCTAATTTCCACAAGTGTCGTTCTTTTGTCCAAACTCCAATTATGGTACAAAGCCCAATTACCCAATTTTAATATTTTTAGTCAAACATCACGATTACTTCGGCATTAAATAAGCATAATAATAACTTAGCTACGAGACATTAATGAAAATAACATAAACATAACTTACAGTGGGTATTATTAGCGTAGTGGTACACGGACAGAGTTTCGACTTACAAAACCTTAAAACATTCGACTAATCGATCCTTATTATTATCACTAACTTAAAATTAAAATTACAAATTGAGATTACGATTTGGAGTGATACTTGATACATAAAAATGGGGAAAGAAAAATATCTATAAAATATAAAAGGTATATATAAATCGTCGAAATGCATGTTCTTTTATAGGCAGAGAGTGCTCCGCGAGTGCGGCCTTTTTGGGCTTTCAAACTCCGCGAGTGCGGAGGTCGTGATTCCAGCTCATCCAAGTTTGGATCTTAGTCTGCCGACGAATTTTATTATAAATATAATATAAATATATAATTTATATAATTAATTATATATTATATGATATTTATATACATAATTAATTTATAATTTCCGATCCGTTGCGTCGTACGTTGAAAGCTGGTTCATGTCTCAGTTCCGGATTTTCGAACGTCCTTTCGTATAATTTAATATCTTGTACTTTGCGTTTTGCGGCTTGTACTCTTGTAATTTTGAGACGTTTCTCATCAATAATTGGAACCACTTTGATTGTACTTTGTACTTTTGAGCTTTTTGGTCGTTTGCGTCTTCAATTCATCGCATCTGTCTTTTGTCTTCACCTATTATTATTTAAACAAATATCACTAGTAAATAGAACAATTGCAACTAAAAGCTTGTCTTTCTTGAGGGATAATGCTATGAAATATATGTTCGTTTTTAGCATTATCAATTATAAATGATATTATAACTTTGTTGTATTATCATACATTTGATGTTTTATAAAAGAAACTTTTGATTTGTGTTTTTTAGACAAGCTGATTCTGTATATATTTTCTATACTACAAAACAATATAATAGAAGAAAAAAAATACTAAAATACATCATATGTACGATAACAAACCTATATATCTGATTAAAAAAAATTATATGAAACATATAGTAGATGAATGATAACAAAAAAATACATCATTATATAAATGCATCATCATATTAACATACAGTAGATGAATGATAACTTTATATGTTTTTTTTGTATATAGATTATGTATACTACAAAACAAATAGAATAGAAGAAATTTATATAATATATCATATGCACGATAACAAAACTACAAATCTGATGAAAAATAAAACATGTAAACATACAGTAGATGAACGATAATAAAAAATACATCATCATATAATTGAAACATCATATTAACATACAGTAGATGAATCATAACAAAATTATAGATGTGTTTATTGTTTACCTTTACGCTTGAATACAAACTTCAGGCTTCCTGGTCCTGTTTTAAGTGTGTATATGAAACGTTAATCAATATTTTTAGAATATAAAAAAAAGGATGATCATAATGAATTTGTGTTTTATAAGTTTACCTTTTCGTTCCATCCTGTTGCTCTTTTTTTTTTCTTTAAATTTTGTATGGAGTTTTTCTCTGAGTTCGTAATTAGGGTTCGTTCAAATATGAGAGTGATGATTTGTGTGTGTTTTTCTGAAACTTTGAGTGATGTGTGTGTGTGAGTGTATTCTTATTTGTTTGGGGATTTTTTGATCGTGTTTTGAATTTTTTACTTTATTTACTTAGTTTAAGTTTTTTCATTGCGGTTACTTTGTTTGTGTGCAGGTATTACTTTGCGGTTATCTGTACATTTTTTTTTAAACATTTTTTTATGGAATTTTACATTTTTTTATGTTATTTTTTTCCATTTTAATGTATTATATTTTTTTTTTCTTTTTTTTTCGTTAAATGATATCAAATAGTTTTCGAACCCTCGCTTCGCGCCGGGGGTTCGATTTTTAATGTATTTTAATGTGTTTAGTTACGGAGCCTGCGAGTGAAAAATCAACATATATGAAAAGTACCCTAAATATTTAGCATTTTTTTTAAAAGTGTCCGTTTTGCGTATAGTTAGTGACATTGTGTTCATAAAATTATTTCGAGTTTAAGGATGATGTCGGAAAAATTTAACTCGTTGCGAGCGAGAAGATATGACCTATTGAATATTTGAGTGATGTTTATTTAAGATATTTTATGAAAATTTTGCTTTGACGCTTTAACCCCCTGTGTTGGGGGCTGATTTTAATTTTTGAACAAAGTGTGGGGGCTTTTGTGGTGTTACTTGAAAGAAAGAAGGGAAAAGGAAAAAAAAAAGAAGGTGAAAAGATGAAAATACCTTTGGTACTATTCATAAGCTTTTGTCTAATAGTTAATATGGTAATGTTTTAAAAACTTCTTTTATTCAGTTTTTTTTTTTAATTTAATATATATATATATATATTTTTGGATCGATGGTTTTTTAACATACATTTTATGTAGGTTATCGATGTGCTGGAATTTTAGTTAAAACTCTGGTAAATTTTAATGAATATATGATACATTCGATGTTTCATATATTCATTCCTACATGCTCATGCTAACAAAAAGATTAGAAAATAATATTCATGGTAATTGAAACTTCATTCATACATTTGATATTCAAATTTCCACAAAACAAAAAATAACTTCTTTCAAAAGACAACAATCTTCATCTTCAATAACCTCTATTAGGTCCAAACACCATAGTCATAGAGCCTTCAGAAAATTTCTTGAATTTTTTTATCTTGGTATTACTCTTTTCCATTTTCTTCCAGATGTTGTTCATTTCTTCAATGTTCTTGTTTGCTTTTTTAACATAATGGTTAATAAAATCTTGATCTACTTTGTTGTTTGCAAAGTATTCATTTTCTTGGATGGTTAGTGGTGGTGGAGAGATACCTGAATCCATTTGTTATTTTTGTTGTTTTTGTTTTTTGTTTCTTTTTAGTTTTTGAGGTTTAAAACTGAAATGTACAAATTGTGGTTTTGTTTCATCGTGTATATATAGGCAAATCGGAAGTTGTAAGGTTTATTGTTATTTTTTTAATAAAATTTAAAATACACCCAATGCATTTTACGTGACGTTTTTTTGACAGTTCATTATGATATGATGTTTCAGTCTATAGCCACCCTATACAGATTTTTTTAGATTTCTTGCTTATTTGAATAGTAACAAAATATTTTTTCTAATCATTGCAAGTCACATAAAAAAGATATTATTATACAATTTTAATTTTAATTAAACGCAAGTAAAAATAAAACAAACATAGATTCATTCATTTATTAATATTTCACAAATACAAAAGATAAAATCCATAATAAGAAAACATTCAACACAAGAACATTCCAAAAGATTTCACATGAATACATATATGCATACTTATCACAGTAGTTCTTGTGAACATTAAGCATGTTTATTATTTCTTTAGTTTCATCCTCCAGTTGTTTGTAATTTTCATAAAGCGCTTCGTATTTCTCTTTTTCCCTATTCGCAATTCCAACATATTTTTGCATTTTTTCGTATTCTGGATGTCGTTTGGTTACTTGTGGAGTTTTGAATATTTCAATTTTAGGAGATGGTGGTGGTAGTTTTGGTGATTGTGGTGGTGTTTTTCTTTTGTTTGATTTTGAGGGGTTTGATGTTGAAGCAGACATTTTTATTTTTTATTATTTTTTGTAGAGTTTTTCTTTTCTTTGAGAGAGAGAGAGATATGGATAGAATGAATGAATTTTGTCCTTTATTATATAGAAATGAAGGAAGGCTTCTAGGTTGTTCTTTTTTTGGGATTATTTATTATTATTATTATTATTATTATTATTATTATTATTTATATTTTTTTATTTTTGTCTAATATAAATATTTATGTAATATGTATTCATTATATATAAAGTAGGAAAATATGTATAAAATATATATATATATATATATATATATATATATATATATATATTAAAAAAAATAATCATAACCATTATTATTATTACGATTACGTTACAATTTATATTAAATTTAAAACATTAAACTTAATAAACAACAAAATACACTTCAAATACAACAAAATACACTTAATTTTTGGTTACCCATACATCGGATGTATCATATTGAATATTTTTTTTTTTAATTATTTGTGTGCCTGAAACTTAGAAAGAACTTTAACATACATCATATGTATGTTAATGTTTTTTCGTTTGGAAATTTTGTACTAAAGTAGCATTTTTCTTAATATAAACATCATTCACGAATCTTATCAATTTTTATAGAAATTAATCTAATTGTTTCAAAATAACATCAAATTACAAACATTATTTCTTTTTTCATTTAATTTTTATCAACTTGTTTCCTTTTAAAACTATCTTCAATCATCTTCAACACTATAGGTGCTGCCTTATGCAGTTTTTTTCCTTTTCTTTTTCAGTATAATCTGCATCATATTTTTTCCATCTTGCTTCCATGTCAGGCCATAATGTGTTATTTTCATCAGTCACTATCTTCACTGCATATCTGATTTTTAATTCGAGTAGCTGCTTATCTTGATTCGATCCCTCCTTTTCTAGTTCAGATTCGCATGGATATTCTCCTCTATAAGTTTCCATGTGATGCATCAGGAAAACTCCACAGTCTTTTGTATTCTCCACTGTTCTCCAATTCATTTGCAGCTCATTTACAACTTTTCCAATTTGTCTTGCTTAGTTCTTGTTACCTTTAGTTTCCAGATATGATTTGAGCATATATACCTAAATGAAAATATATACATTTTTTTTAATATGTACATTAGTCTTATAACTTTTGAATTTATTTGATGAAAATATATATTAGAAATATGTACTTACATATTTCTTCGGGATGTTTGTATATTTGTTGTTATTCTTTATCACATCTTCTAAGTTGTCAATGATTTCCAAAATTCCATTGCTTAGATTGAAGCATAACATGTAGTAGTGTTGTGATTTGCAAACCGGTAAGATTAACTGCATATAATCATTCAATTCTATATTTTTGTTTTTTTCAGTTAAATAATTTGATTTAATATATACCAATAGCTTGTTTATCTTACCAGATCAATTCCTTTCAAATCCTCATTCATTTTAAAACGCCTTAGACAATGCTCAACACTTCTGTTGAACTCCTTCTGATCTTCTTTTCTGATACTAGGACAATTCATCATAACCGGTCCTTATATTACGTGTTTTAAAAAAAAAATAAGTTAGTAAATAATTTCATCAATAATTTCATCTATATTTTTGTTTCATATAGTTTACTTACCACGATAGTTGTCAGCATGAAAAATCTTTTTGGTGTTGTTGGTACAGCATCAGCTTGTTGCCCGTTCAGTATACTTGACCATATGTCTATTATAGTGGAACTCACCCATGTTGGGTACATTAAGGTCAATAGACATTCATAAAAACAAAAGTCTTCTTCTCCATTCATGTACATAGTTGAACTGTATAAAATATATAATTATCAGTATACATTAGTTGTATTTCAACATTAATATAGTATTTTTTAGATAAATATATAATAATATACTTTTTATTTTATCACATTACCTTTTGTCTTCTCCTAAACTCATCAAGTATCTTGAAATGTTTGCTTCTTCAATTTCAACCTTTTGTTTGAGATCAACCTCCCTTTTGCTAAAAGGTGATCTGTAGACAGCTGCAATATCTTTTCTAGTTTCTTCATCCTCCTTTTTCAAGCATCCTATTTTCAAACTTTCTAAAACAGATGATGCTACTTTAACTTCTTCAGTAACGTCATCAAATATATCGTCTTTTTTCTCTGTTTCTCCTTCATTTTCATCATCATATTTGTTTGCTTCACTTGATTTTTTAGGATTCATCTCCTCACTCCATGCTGGTCCCATTTCTAGAATAATACTTTGTAGGCTTCTTGAAATTTCCCTAATCTCCATGCTATTCGGAAATTTGATAAAAGCTTCTTTAAGCTTTAAAAGATATTTTTCAACAGGTAGATATCCCCTCTCCAATTCCCTTTTAAATTCCTGCAATTTTTTTTATTTTATTTTTTAATTTTTTGATGTATTTTAGCTAAGTTTTATTAATATAGATTTCATTTTTTTATATGATACAACTGATATATGTTACATATACTTGAAAACATCAAACTAAATATCATATGTTTATTCAAAGTACATGAAATGTATGTTGTTATTTTTAATTTCTTTATAATGGTAAGAAAGTATTTTTTTTGTTTTTTACCTCTTCTGCTGCATGCTCCTTTTCTTCCCCATCAATATTGTATTCAATCATCAAAATCTATACATATTTGTAGATATTAGAAACTATTTTTATATTAATTACTTTTAAAATATATATTATTATTCTTCATTACTTACCTTAGCTGGTTCCTTTTTTTCTAATCCATCGTTGTATTCGCTTCTCTCTGGAATCACAATGACATTACCAAATTCAAGCTTTTTTCCCTTGTCTTCTCTTTGTTTCAACATAGCTGATGTCCACTTGCTTATTGTCAAACCTTTATCAGGTACATACATTATTCCAATTCTTGTTGATTGTACATAATGCATCTGTGATAAAAACATGTCACAACTGTAGGTATATGAGTATATTATTATAGTATTTATTTTTCAAACTTACAATTAATGCTGATATGCTTCCAATAAACATTTTTTTTCCTTGTAGTTCTTCACTCCTTCTCTCAATTTCTCTAAAATATATTCACACCAATTAAGCTCCTTGATTTGATTTTCATTTTGAATGTTGGACAGAAATATTTGGTTGGCATTTGTGTTTTGCTTTCCTTCAACCATTGTTGTTGTGAACAATACTAAGAAATTTAATATAAACTTCCATCCAGCTTCATTTGAGTCCTTAATCATTTCTGCTACACTCGCTGTGGTAATTTTTTCGTCTTTGTATTGATCTCTAAATATCTTAGTCATCTTCTCTCTTTTCCTTACCCTTATGGTTGTTTCTATTTTTTTTCTTCCCATGGGTACCCCAAACAACTTGTGCAGACTATCCTCTGTTATACTTATATTTTCATTTGGCAACTCAATCTTGCTTGTTTCATAGTTAAATTTTTTTAAACAGAAATATGCTAACTTCGATGGCAATTCACAAAAATCCATTTCTAACATTTGTCCAAAACCAATTCTTGTAACTGCTTGTCTTTGATCCTCATTCAGCACTTTTATAGTTTCGTAGAAAGATTTTGGAGACATTCTTGTTTTTAGTGTTTCTTCATTTTTAGTCTGTTTGCTTTCTTCCTTGTATGTTTCATCTCCTAATTCATCGTTATCTTCTTCTTCTTCTTCTTCTTCTTCTTCTTCTTCTTCTTCTTCTTCTTCTTCTTCTTCTTCTTCTTCTTCTTCCTCCCCAATCTCAATAGAATGCTCTTCTCTTGCTGCTTTTCTTTTCTTTTCATTTTTTTCTTTTCTATTATTGTTTTGATTCTTCAAGCCCTTTTTGTATGTTATTTGTTCTTCTGCCATTGTTATTTTTTTTTTAATTTTTTTTTGCCATATTTCAATAATATAAAAGAAATGAAAAATTCTTAATAACATACATTAAATGTATGTGTTATATAATTGAACAATGCTAAATCTATACATAATTTAACAATTCTAAATTTTTTATTACCTTTATACTGTTTTGATCTTTTTAAATCTCTCAGTCTTGTACTCGATCTTGTTGGTAGTCTTTTCCTTGTACCTTTCTTCTCCGAGATAATCATAATATCATCTGAATCAGATACATTTTCTTCTTCTTCTACATTTACATTTGTTTCTGTCATTATAAATGAATAATGAATCATTAACATACACTAAATGAGGAATTCTTAATAACATACATTAAATCTATATTTAATATAATTGAACAATTCTAAATCTATACATTTTGTGTTTATCAAACAGATTCATATAATTTTAATAAAAATATTTTTGTATATCTAACCTTGTTGATTCACTTCTTTTGTTGGTTTTTCAGTCGTTCGTAACTGTTCTTCTTCATTTTTTTCATCCATTTGTGTCTTTTCTGCAGCTTTTTTTCTTATTCCAGATATTGCATACTTTCTTTTGCTCGATCTGGTACCTGTTTCACCAGATTTGTTTTTTTTTTTTGAAAAGCAATAATTTTATTGATGAAAGGACAATTACAATGTTACATTCAATCGCCTAACATCAAACTCACGACTAAGCTATATACAAGACGCACCATGCTAACTAAACAAGACGTTAAAGTTAACAAAGAAAAATTACAACATTAAATTTTGAGGATTATGCAACCATTCGTGCCAAACGAGGTCCTTTTTCTTACACCTCTTCGAGATCCATTCGAACGATTTGACTTGTAGCTCACATAACGCAACCGGGGGAGACCAACATTTCTTGTGGAAGGTCATTTGATTCCGGTTCCACCATATAAGGTACCCGCAAGACCAAATAACCGCTTGCCAAATTTTAAATCCTATGTCCAACATTGTGATGTTTGAGTGTGCATGGAACATCTCCATAATGCTTAGCGATGACTCCATGCTAACACCCCACCAATCAAAAACTCTACGCCACACCTCGAAAGCATGCTTACAAAATATAATAGCGTGATCAACCGAATCCACATCGTCGTCACAAAGAGGGCAACGAACGGAGTGGAGATCGATACCCCGCTTGTCTAACTCGACCAACGTCGCAAGCCTTTTCTTTCTAGACCTCCAAATGAAAACCTCGACCTTTTTTGGAACAAAATAGTTTCGCAAAGTTTGATGTGTCCATTGTAGGGTGTTCATCTTTAATATTCATTAACGTATAATCAATACTAGTTTTTCAGTCTAATTTCATTTTTGATTCTTATTGCAGTGAATTTGATTTGTACGAGTGTTTGTATAATCTATTTGATGTATCTTTATATATACATACATTTGATGCATTAAAATACATTTGATGTTTGATTATTTTTTGAACTTAAAAAAATTTGTATCTGTCATTTTAGTTTTTGTATATGAATTGACTATCTATATTTTTGCAGAGTATAAGAAAATAAAAAACAATGAATTAAGGGAATTTTGTATTTTATACCTTCAATTTTGCTTCCGTCGTTGTTACTCGACATTTTTCTTCTTCTTTCCAGGAGTTTGTCTGAAGTTGTTTTTTTAGGGTTTTCTTAACTTTGAAATGTTTTTCAAAGTGTTGAAATTTTGGGGTGTTTTTGGGGGTTTTTTGATTGGTTATACGGTAGTGGTTCTTCTTGCGTGAGTTTGATTTTTTTGGTGTTTTTGGGTGTTTTTTGGTTGGTTATACCGTACTTTAGTGGTGCTTGTTGCGTGATTTATTTTTTTACATTTTTTTTAAATACTATACCTTTTTTAAAGCCTTTTAAACCTTTTTACCGTTTTTTTAAAATTTTTATAATTCATTTTTTTAAAACATTAGATGTACGTTAATGTTCTTTCTATAAATCTCTTTTAATTTGATTATGAATTATGAATTCAATTATGAAACTTTTAACAAAAATTTAATGTATTATAATGGTTATGCTTTTTTGTACGATTATTATAATCATTCAGTTGATGTATCAAAACATTTTCTACATAGAAATATATAAAAAATACAACAAGATAGTATAGATTCATAATATAAACCAACATCAGAATTAACATAACTAAAACATCCTTCAAAATAAGGATGCTTTGAAATACAACTTATTAAGGATGCTTTGAAATACAACTTATTCAACAACATATATTAAACTTAAAACATCCTTTAAAATACCATACACTTCAACATTAAGCTTGTTTTTTTAACCATCATCTTAGTTATCAGGTCCAAAACAATCACTGACACTGGTTTCCATAATTTCTTTCAAATGGATTATATCAATTTCTTTTTCTTTGATCTCTTTCCAAAGTGCTTGCATCTTTGCAATGTTTGTGTTCACCTTCTGAAGATGTTCTTTAATGAAAGCTCTGTCTTTTTTTATTTTCCCAGGGAATGTTGCTGGATGGATGAAGTTTGGTGGTGGTATGATGCCTGAATCCATTTTGTGTTGTGTTTGACTTGTTTGTTTGTAAAATAAGGTAGGTTTTTTTTTAGTTGGTTGTTTTTTTTTTATGTAGTCTATTGAGTGAGTTTTTATGTGTGTTTTATTTTGTTATGTATATGTAAGCAAATGTGGTTGTTAAAAAAGACAAAAAAAAAAATAAATATATAAAAAAAATTGGAAATATGTTTCGTTTTTTATTTATTTTAAAAATTAACATACATTAAATGTTTTTTATGACGTGTTGTTCGATAGTACAAGCATGCTCTAAAAATATTCGCAGTCTACAGCAACTCTATCAAGCCTTTTCAGTCATATATGTATTGTGAAAGGAAAAAAAATCTTTTTGTAATGATAACACGTCACATTTCAAATATTTCACAAGTAAAGTTAATTAAATTAGGTAACATACATTCAATGTATATTATTTATTAACAACTTAATTATATTTAATCTTTTAACAAACATTTGATGTTTTTTACATTTTATAATGCTATTAAATATTTACTTTATTTTTTTTATTACCAATATAGTACTATTTTTTTATGTAACAAAATAGCAATTTTTACGACTATAATACTGAATATAACAAAAGATAACATATATTCATTCATATATTTTTTTTTTACAATGAACATGTGTAAAATTTTGAATCCATAGATTCAATTAGCAAAAGATAATATAGAATTATGCTAAACCATATCAAAAGATAAAACCCTACAATAAAAGATCAAATACAAGCACAATCATCCAAATTTCTCGATGTATTTCTTGTAATCAACAAGGAATCGGAGTATGTGCTCATTTTCTTCCTCGAGTTTTTTGTACTTTTGATAAAGTTTGTTGTAGGCATGCTTCTCCCTGTTCAATTTACCAAAATAGTATCTGAGTCTGTCTCTCTCCGAATCTTGATCTATGTAAATCAGAAGTCGTGGGATGACAATGTAAGGTGATGGCGGGCGTGGCAGTAGCGATTCTGGTTGTGGACGTGGTGCTTGTTGCTGTGGTGGTGGCGTTGGTGATACTGATGGTTGTGGTGGTTTATATTCTGACGGTGTTGATGTTGATGATGAGGCTTTGTTTCTCTTTCTTTTTTGTTGTTCTGAATCGTTGGATGATGTCCAGTTTACACTCATCTTTTTGGGTTTTTAGGTTCTAGGGTTTTATTTTTTGATAGAGAGAGATTGGTAAAGATAGTAATGTGTGAGTTTTAACCTTTAATCTCCTCTTTAAATAGAACTTGTTTTGGTATATTTTTTGGGATTAGTTAAAAAAATATTATAATATATATAATGCATTTCTAAATTCTATTTCTAATTCTAACCTTTTTCTTTTTTATTATTTAAATATGTTACTAGTATGTTTTTTGATATTCGTTGTTTTTAAGGTAAATTGGATGTATCTTAATGTTTTGTTTAGTTATTTTAATGATATTTTTTTATAATTTTAAATAAAAAATAAAAAACGTTACACATAATTCATTACATTTAACATTAAGTTAAACAAGATTCATAACATACTAGCTTTTAATAATAAAATATGCATACATTTATTCATTGTTAAACATGTATTTTAAGATATATTTTAAGATAGTCCAGCCCATTTACAAAGACTCAAAGGTTAAATGTTAATGTAAAATCATAAGTTTAATATTAAACAATATATGATACATTTGATGTATCATATATTCTTTTTTAAATGATCATTTTTTTTTCTTTGTTTTATTCTTAACCAAAAAGATATTATTCATACTAACCAAAATATTAAAAACATAATATTCATAACATTGACCAATCAAGGAGTTACGAGAGTATCATTAAAACTGCAGAAGTTGTTACATCTGATGTATCATACTTTTTGCTAATAGTATTTTTTTGTTTTGGAAGTAGGTATAACTCTCCGTTCTTGCGCGTTCACGAAGCAATTCTTTTTTTCTTCGGTGTTATGAAGATTAAAGCTCTGAATGTCTTTGAATACTTCTTCTTTAAGCAGATTTTTGTCACTAAGAATTATCTTCGTTGCATATTTCTTTCTTAGTTTTTCAACTTGAGCATCCAGTTGCAATTCATCATCCATTAAATCACAATCATAATTTTCTTCCCCCATGTAGCTTTCAATAATCCTCATCATTAATACTGAATATCCCAAGTTATCTGATCTTGTTCCCCATTTCATCATCTTTCGTTTCGGTTCAGAATATTTGATCAATTCAGCTTTGACATGTCCAAACTCTTTTAGATACGTTGAAAACAAAAATATCTGCACTTTGATTTTTTTTCTTAGTTAATTTTCTATGATTTTTTTCCCTGCAAACAGTTTGTTGATATCAACTTAAATATTAATATAATTTCTTACCAAAACCTTTGGAGAACAGCCATATTTGAATTCAATTGAGTGTACAGCTCTGCAATGGTCTAAGATCTCAATCTTTGATGTCATCAAATTGAAACACATTATGAAATTCATTGCATTTTTCACAACGGGGATGATCACCTAGAATAATTTCAATTTTTCCAAAATGTCAGCTGTATGCGTATGTTCTCATCGTTATTATTATTCATTAATAAAAAATAATCTATATTTTAATTTTCTATATTTTATATACTGTAAAATTTGTATAAAGTTTTACCAGTTCTGTATCAGCAAATGACAAATATTTGCCCTCCAATGTTAATTGTCGAATAACATTTTCCCTGAATTTAATATAGGTTTCATGTTTGTACCCATTCTCATTCTGCATATCTCCAGTCTTCATTCAATGTATTATTTAAAAAATATATTAGAATAGCATTCATTTGATGTATGTATAAAAATAAATAACATATATTATATGTATTTTACCAAGATTAAAGCCTCCATCAGATGTCTTGTATGTTTTCTCGTTTTGTTCATTTTTTCTTCATGGTTTATTATCAATGTCCAGCAATCGATAATAGAGACTGAGATTCTTGTTGGGTGTAGCAAACTTCCAATCTGAATTTTGTTCAGCACCTTACCTTTTTCAGATTTGAATACTTGTTTGCTGTTATTCATATCAAATTTAGTCATTTTCAAATATATAATTATAATGCATTTATATTAAACATATTGATACTACTATAATATATACTTACGTTGGTAGATCAACAAAACAGTACATGAATGTTGACAAATCATTCTCTATTATAGTTACTTCACGTTGTGCATCAACTATTTCCCATGTTTGTTCTTGCTGTGGGCTATCAACCAAATTGAAGTCGATTCCAAGGTCAAAAGATGATATGCATGAATCTTCAATCATTTTTGATTTTCCTTTAGATTCCAAATTTGTATTGTTATCAGCATACATAAGCGTATACAAATATGTCTTCGTAATTCCTGTAAATGGGTCAACTTCATTTTCATCTTGAATTTTAATTCCTGTAATCTTTGTTTTCCATTCAGCAATCTCTTTACTCTTTCCATACATATTATTTGCAGTTTCAAAAACCTTCTTTATTCCTTCAATTTCTTCCATAATATGTTCGTATCTGAGCTCCAAACATGTGATGTATTGCTGTATATTTTTTAAATTCATATTAATAATGTTATTATTGATATTCATCAACTAAATAATAAAACTATATTTTTACCTGTTCAGAATCTGGTGTTAGTAGGCATTCATAATTCAAGTTGCCCAAATCTTGCTTACAATCTTCATTCAACTTATTTTCACTCACATCATTATCATCATCGTCATCATCTATTAAACCTTCACCAAATTCACCATTTTCCATCTCCATTTCAAGTCTTTTTTTTATGTCTTCAGATGACCATCTTTCAATCACTGCCACCTTGCATTTATATTCAAATCCTGTACATTTGACTCTGTCCAAATATAGCAGCTGTCATCCAAAAACTAATTTGTCAGTTTCACATTTTTATGTATCATATAATTACACAATCATATTCAACATTTTTTTATGAATATTTACTTACAATAAGAAACGTTAATGGCCCGTTATAAAACTGTTCTCTGCCCCATCCATCCTTGCTCTGAAGTAGAGATTGGTAGATATATTCACACCAATCTAGTTTTGATACATCTGTTTCACTTTTGATACATGGTAAGAATTTTGTGATGCATATTCCAAGCTGCGTCCCTTCAGCCATTGTAGTTACAAAAACAACAAGAAAATTTAACACAAACATTCTGTCAGCTTCTGCGTGTTCTTTCATATATTCAACCACTTCTCCTGATCGGATCCCTTGTTTCTTTTTTGCAAACTGATTTTTCCAGGAAATTGTTATTGGATCGTCTGGGTCACTTCGATCCAATCTTTGAATCTTTGATCCACCAATCGGAACACCAAGCACATCATGAATTATTTTCTTTGAAATTTTTATTGATCTGTTTTTTAGGTTCAGTGTTGATGACTTTTCATCAAACTTATCTACAAGATAGTAACCAAGCTTCAACTTATTTTCAGAAAACTTCAACGCTAAGATCGACCCAAATCCAATTTCTTTCACTTTTCTCTTTTGTTCATTATTCATTTGTTATATTGCTGTGTATACACACTTTGGTGATGATCTCGAGGTTATGCTATCTTCATCTGTAAATTTGTTATCATTTTGTTAGTTGAAGCACTTTTTTACAAACTAATAACTGTTAAAGATGAATCTTACTGGTTTCTTTTTTGTTTTTTACTTGAGGTTGTTTTGAGTCATCACTTGAACTTGCTTTCTTTTTCTCTTCATCTTCCTTCTTCTCATTACTTGCACGTTTGTCTGTCTTATCAACTTTCTTTTGATAAGTCATCACTTGAACTTTCTTTTGTTCACTTCTACCTATTTCAATAATTTTTATATACATTCTGTAATTTAAGTTATCAAATTAAGAGATAAAAACAGTAACAGGTGTTCACTTCAAAGTCATCATTATCAAATAATTAATACCTTGTTCCACTATTTTCTTCATCTGTGGTCTTTCAAAGTCATCATCTGAATCAACCTTGCTTTCTTCTTCCTTTTCCTTCTTGTTATTTTCACCCTCAACTTCTTTATCTTTTTTTTCTTTCTATAACTAGAAGAAATTCGACCGCGCGTTGCTACGGTTGTGTTCAACGCGCGGTCATATTTGTATATACGTTGTTTGGTACCTAATATATCTAGTAGGTTGGGTTGTTTGTTGGACGTGTACGTATATGTATGAAATATAGCTCGAAATATTTAGTGTTTTTTTGACGATGTCCGTTTCGCGTATAGTTAGTCGCGTTGTGTTCGTAAAATAATATCGAGTTGAACGGTGGTCTCGGAAAAATTTAGCTCGCACCGAGCGAGAATATAGGGTCCGTTATTTAGTGTTTTTTTAACGATGTCCGTTTCACGCATAGTTAGTCCCGTTGTGTCCGTCTGATTTTTTCGAGTTGAACGGTGGTCTCGGAAAAATTTAACTCGGACCGAGCGAGAAGATAGGGCCCGTTAAAAATACGGGTGGAATCATTTTCTTTTGCTTTTTTTAAAATTATATATTTACGTTTTTTACCCCTAAAAAGGTAGAAAGTTGGGGGGTCGTTTTGTATATGAAGCCGAATTTGAGGGGCCGGGTGTAGTGTGAACGCAAACTCAAAACGACATTCGGATAAAACTGAAACTACGATTTTGCCCATGCATATTAGTATATATTAGTATATAGGGGTAATTTCTTTTTTCCTTCTTTGTTCCACTAGTTCCTTCTCCAAAATTATTATTTGGTATTATGTTAAATTCTTTTTAAGTATTTCAAACATTATTTTCTCCAGTATCTTAATGTCTTCTTTAGTAAAAGTAGTTAGTTTTTGTCTCTTACTTACTAAAAGTTGTTTCAAACCTGCAACAATTTAGAAGAAAACATAGTTCATTAAAGTTCATAATAGTTTTTAAATCATATATTCATAAATTATATGACAAATTCTTAATAACATACATTAAATGCATTAAATGTATGTTAGTACGATTCAAACTATACATACTGTTTTATTAACATACATCATTTTTATATTATGAAAATACTAATTTTCATATCCCAAACTGAATGTTTTTATATCTGGATCTATCACTTAATTAACTTACATATGATGTATGTTATCCTTTTTTTTATTTTTAACATACATATAACGTATGATTATTAACATACGTCAACTGTATGTTATATAATCAATACATTCATATTGTCCAATTTAATGATCTTATATATGAATCTATCAGCTACTTTAACATACATCTAACGTATGTTATTATTTTTTATTTTTCGAGTTTCAATACATTTTTCATAAAAAAATACGATGTATTCAGATCAATACAAATATACAATTCAATATGAATACACAGTTTTATGATTTTTATTAACACACATCGATTGTATGTTAGATAATAAATACATTAGTAGTTCCAGCTGAATGTTTTTATATTTGAATCTATCACCTACTTAATAAAAATTCACAGTGTGATGCATTCAATTTAATATGAATATACAATTCAATATGAATATCAAAACATATTCTTACCTATTTTTTGAAATTTTTTTGCGTTACCTTTCCCTTTATCTGCTGGTTTTTTTTCCTTTTCTATCTTCTTCGCCAGTCATCTGCAGTTTTTTTTCATATGTATTTTTTTATAAGTTGAATCAATATGAATCTTAAATGTTTCACGTATTCAGAATATATTTCTTAGCGAGTGCTGAATATACCTTTTCGCGATTCAATTTACGTTCAATGTTATTTTTCTATTTTTACGACTTGAATTTCTCAATTCGTATCGCGATCGATGTTTCTGATGTTGAATGTAACAATGAATGAATGCTTTGATCTCCAGAGAAAACCCTAATTTCATGTTTTTTGTTATTTTTTATTTTATTTTAATAATAATTAATATTTTGTGTTTGGACGAAAATGCCCTTCCGCGTTATTTTTTAGTCAGATTAGATCTGCGGCAAGGATTCACTTATCCCCTTATCCCCAATTTGGTGCTTATCCCTTGATCTCCCCCTATATATATATATATATATATATATATATATATATATATATATATATATATATATATATATATATATATAATGTTTTAATCAAGAGGAAGCACTGTTTTGAAGGGAAGTAATTGTTTTTCGTTTTTTTAATTTTTTTCGGGCATTAAGATCATATGAAAATATGAAGATTTAAAAAAGACATTTTGTGATGAATGTTATTATTTTAGCGGAATAACACTCGAAGAAATAAAAGGTACTCCCTCCGTCCCATATTAATAGTCCAAAGACAAAAAAATACACATTTTAAGAAAATGTCATAAAAGTACTGTACTTTTAGTTACTTTCCAGTTCTACCATTACATTTTCTTTCTCTTTTAAACTTATCCACATACAATAAGGGCATAATAGAATTATGGAAGTGGACTATTAATTTAGGACATTCTAAAATGGAATATTGGACTATTAATATGGGACGGAGGGAGTAACATTCATTGCAATGAATGTTTTGCTTCTGAGTTTTGTTTAGGATTTAAAAATTAGGGTTTAGAAATTAGAGTTTAGAAATTAGGGTTTAGTAATTACGAGTTAATAATTATGGTTTAGCTATTACGGTTTAGAAATTAGGGTTTAGGGTTTAGAAATTAGGGTTTAGATTAAATTTTTAACACGAACGGTTTAAAGTTTAGGGTTTAAGATTTAGGGTTTAGGGATTGGGGTTTAGGGACAAAACCCTAAACCATAAATCCTAAACTCTAAATTGGGCTAAATCTTGAAAAAAAACTTTACATATGATGGAAAAAAAAAGCTCGAAGAATAACAATCGGGAATCACATTACACATGATGCATGTTATCAGTTTTTTCTTCGAGCGGTTTCCCGCCAAAATAATAACATTCATCACAAAATATCTTTTTAAATGTTCATATTTTCGTGTGCTCTTAATGTTAGAAAAAAATTCGTAAAAAACGAAAAAATAAATTTTACTTTCCCAAAAAAAAAAGTGATTCTCTATTAATTATGACTATATATATATATATATATATATATATATATATATATATATATATTTGTGTGTGTATTAAACATGTAAATAAGCTATCAAATGATTGGCCAATATAGAAGGTGGGAAACGTAGAAATCAAGATAAGATCGGATTCAACTTTTTTTAAGGACTTAAAATTTGTTAAACAACAAAAAACGAAAGGACCAAACACATAAATATATGTATAAATATGAATGAAACTCTTAATATTATTATATCCATACTCAATATTATTATATTATATTATATTATATTATTATATTATTATATTATATTATATCCACATACTAATTGACAAAGTCTTCAGTATTCCATTGGCCCTCACATGTCTTTTACAATTTTCCATTTTCACTTCTCACACAACAACCAATAAGAATTAAATGTTACATGACAAGTTCCCAAAACACCCCAAAACAAAAAACCCCAAAAGGCTACATAACAAAATACCAAACTACCCCTGCAGTACTCAAACTCCCCATAGTAAGCACAACTACTACATCACAAGTTACAACTCTCTCAAGCATGCAACACAACTTTCCCAACCTTCTTACTTACTATTCCTATCAACGACTAATAAAATAACCACCACCACCAACAACCACCTGCCACCGCCACCATCAACCTCCTTCCACCGCCACTATCAACCTCCTTCCACCTCCTGTTTATGAAAACATTAGATGCAGAATGAAAATAAAAGAGAAATGGTGATATGAAATTAAAAAATGAAGTTTACCTTTCTACAATTTCAAAGATTGACTATGAAATTTTTGATAATAGCTATGCAATATCGAATTATGTCTTAGCAATTTCAAATAATAGTTATGTAATTATAAATAATGGTTATGTAATTTCAATAACGATTATGCAATTTCAAATAATGGTTACGCAATTTCGAATATATATATATATATATATATATATATATATATATATATATATATAGAGCAGCAGCATTGTGATTGTCGAATATGGAAGGTGGGAACTGTAAAAATCAAAATAAGATCCAACCCATCACTTTATATATATATAGCCCCCGCCTAAACCATTATGAAGTGGCGTGAAATAAAGAGGTCTAAACTTGATTAACGCCCTCTAATATGAGACGTTTTAATAAAAAGTGCATTTTTAAAAAGTTTTAAAAACACCAAAGTGACCAACTCGTCAAGATAATACAATTCAAAATGTATCAAAAGAAATATAAATAAATGTGTTGCAAATAAGTTCATGATAAAATTCCAAAGTATAGACCATGCTTGACCTATAGTGCACATGCGGAAGCATAATTTATGAACCTGAGAAATACATTCTAAAGTGTGTCAACATAAAGCTAATGAGTTCACAGGTTTAGTATAAAAGTAGTATTATGAACCACAAGATTTTTGATGTTCGAAAAATGTAAAAGCAATCTCAAAAAGTGACTTGCACCAAATACTGATACTTAACATGTAACTTCACCCCCAACGTAACGCTAGAATCAAGCATTTCAACTAAAACTATTATGCACCTGTTTTATCGGTGGTGGCTAGTGCATGTTAACTCGGGCGGGGATTGTCAGTCTCATATAGATCTATGAACAACAATTCTCACTTACTACTCATCATTGGTAGGTAACACGGTACTGGACTAGGGGATTTTTGATTCTAAACTCATGTAAGAATGTAAATTTTGCACTTGTGTTCATAATGTAAAAAGTAAAACAAGTATGATTTCTCACCCCAATGTAAAACAATAAAGAAACGGGGCTACGAAACTCACCTTAGAATAGCGTATCGTAATACACAAACACTAGTGTATAGCAAGTAGTTCGAAGTACTCAACCAAAAGCGATAGGTTCGGTCAATGTTTACACAACTTGTAATAGACAAGTATAGGCCGGGTCATGTGACAATTACATTCACCTAAGTGCTCGGGTTATCTAACGTACCGTAAGTTTGAACTTCCCTTTCAAAATGAGATTTTAGAAAGTGGACTGTTACCTAAAAACACATATACCTTAACAAAAACCTTATACTTTTAAAACCAGACTTTACAGGAATGTAGACTTTTGAAATAGCTTTCTAATCAATATAACATTGCCTTCTAACTCAACATAGTTAATTTTAAATAAATTAAACAATCAGCAGTGGTCACAGTTTAACCTTTCAACAAGAATAGCTTGTATAAAGTCATTGCATATAAAACTTATATCTTTTTCCCAAAGACTCATAAGACATAACTCGTTGACTTACATAATTTATTTGACCAAGAAAAGTTACCAAAAAATTCTAGAAATATCAAGTAAGAACAGACTCAATTTTCAACTCGTCAACCGCAAGACGTTTTGTGAAAAGTCATAAAAAATTCATTACAAACTGAAAAGACACCAAACTGAAATGTTAGGTTATTGAGTCCTCTGTAACCATATAAAATTTTACTCTCTGATTCCATACTAATATATTTAAAACAAATTAAACAGACACGTAGGTTAGAAAATAATTCTACAAAACGTATGTACCTTACAAAATCATAACTAATTTATAACTCAACAACTTTAAGCAAGGTCTATAGAAAAAGTTAACTACTTTTTCACTAGAATCCAAATATCAAATAATATTTACAACATAAAAACGTTTACTAGTCCGAACAATCAGATTAAATTTGGATTCCAACGTTTTTTTGTGGCGTTTTAGACTTGATGCTCTTGCCGTTCGTTAGAACCTATCCGCGTATGTCCTTTATGTTCTAATGGGGTCGAAACCAGGGATCATTTATTTTTTGATTGTTCGGTGGCGAGAAATCTTTGGCACACAATCAGGGTTTGGTTAGATTGTAACATGCCTTGTTTTATTTCATGGGATTCTTTTTTAGATTGGATACAGGGGGTTCGTTTATCTACTCCGTGTCAAAGTCGGATCATGGCTATCATGTGTTCTTCGTTATGGGCTTTATGGCGATTTCGTAACGGTGTTGTTTTTAACGAGTCATTTTGTAATCTTAGTAGTTTGTTTGATGTTATTAGATTACTTACTTTTCGTTGGATTAAACATATGAGTCATTTAGTTTCAAATTGGAACTTATGGCTTTTTATGCCGTTGTAAGCATCCATTAGCGTCTTGTTAGGGATCGTTTTGTTTGGTTTTTTATAATATTCTTGGTCGTTAAAAAAAAAAAATAAGAGACATATATACACTTTAATATTAATCTTATAATTTATCTAAAACCCTTAATCGTGACATATAAGATAAAAGTAATCAGATTAAAAAGCTAGGGTTTATGTTTTCTTACAATTCTATATGAAAAAATTGAAAGAATACTTCAGAGATACAGTAGTTGGTTTGCTAATTCTTGAATTCCATCATAATTATTGCTTAAAGCTTGAAAAGTGAAGGTGGTTTAATGGAGGTGGTGGGTGCCGATTTCAAGAGAAGGAGAAAGGAAAAGAGTGTTCAGTTATTCTAGTAGGGTTTTTGTGAATTAACAAGTGAGCTAGGTTTTCATATAACAAAAATCACAAACCGGACCCCATGTGAATGGAAGGGCCTATCGACCCACGGCCCTTTGTGGCTTTTTTTTTTTTTTTTTACAATTTGGTACGAAACCTTGTACGATTGCTCGGTAAAACTTGGGTGATGTTGCAATTCGTCATTTTTAACTAAACTTTAATTGTATAGTAAAAGTCGGCCGACTTGGCCGACGAGTCATTTTGTAGGCATGGCCGATGCGTCGTTGCTAAAAAGTCGTTAAAGGTAAAAAGTCAGTCAAAGTCGAAAAAAGTCGGTCAAATTCGGAAAAAGTCTGTCAAAGTCGGTCAAAGTTGGTCAAAGTCAGTCAAAGTCGGTCAAAGTCGGTCAATTTTTTTTATTTTTTTTTAGTTTTGTTAATAATTGTTAATTGTTCATGTTTATGGTAAATATAGTTTATATTTCAAGATTTGATCTATATAATATTATATATAAATATATATTTAATAAAATTATTTTAAAAAGTCAACGTTAATCAACGCCCGTTACGTCCGACGCGTCGTTTTTAGGCATGATCGATGCGTCTCCGACTCGCGTCTTTACAACCTTGACCCTAGGCATAGATATCCCTAGTCATATTACAATAAATTCAAATAATGTCAAAAATTAATATGTTCAAGAAATAAAATCAAGGTCGTTACATTACCTACCTGTTATAGAAGATGTGAATGGAACTCTTATATAACAATGCTTAATCATAATCCTTAGGGACTAAACATGTAGATGTATGTAAATATAAATGGAATTCTTACACTAATAATAATAATAATAATAATAATAATAATAATAATAATAATAATAATAATAATAATAATAATAATAATAATTATTATTATTATTATTATTATTATTATTATTATTATTATTATTATTATTTTTATTTTTGTTGTTGTTGTTGTTGTTGTTGTTGTTGTTGTTGTTGTTGTTGTTGTTGTTGTTATCATGGTACAATTTTAAATACAGATTATGGAATTTCAAATAAAAGTAATGTAATTGCGCATAATGGCTACGCAATTTCAAACAATGGTTATGTTTCAAATATGACTATGCAATTTCAATAATAGTTACGCAATTTCGAATAATGGTTATATAATTTCGAATAATTCCTACTAAATTATGAATAACTGATATGTAGTTTCAAATCGAATAATCACTTAAGAATAAATTATTTTGCCATTATTCCGCTATATTAAATTGCATAGTCATTATTTTAAAGTGAAATAGAATCCGCTGTCAAGGAATAGATTTTATTGTACCTATTTGCCGTGGTTAAACATTAATTGTAAGTTAATATTTTTAATATAAAACTACATATTTACATGAATAAATTGACTTCCTGAATTTAAGTATGAAAAGTACGTTATAATATAGAAAATTAACACTTTACAACACAATTCTGCTACATTGCGAAAACGTTTTTACTAGTTAATGACAAAAGATGGTACTAATATTTACTTACTTGAAATAGCTTATGTTAGAAGTTTCCTAACGTAAACTTAAATTTAATGTTATTAAATTTAATTATTGTTACATTCGTTTCAATTTAATAGTTCTGTTTTTATTTTTAAAATGTCTCATTTAATGGTCAATTTTTATAAATAAATAAGAATAATGAAATAAAGCTTTTTTAAATTCTTACTTTATAAATGTAAAATAAAAAAATTAACTAAAAATTAAAAGATAAAACTGTAAAATAAATAAAAATATAATGTGATAATGATATATTTTAAACTCTATTTTTTTCTTCTGGGAACTACTCAAATTCACATGATATATCTTAAACTTTATGTTTTTGTTTAGAAATTATTGAATTAGAAATGGAAGGAATATGATCTATAGATGTCAATGAATGAAAACTTTCAAAAAGATAACGTATTATTGTGAAAAGGAATTTAATGACGAAATATTCATATCAAACTGATAGCTGTGTATCATGTTTACCGTTAACCAACTAACACATGCAACAAGCTACTAATTAATTGGCTGAGTTGACTTGATAGTGTCGCTTACACGTTACAAGTTTTTTTTTTTTTTTTTTTTTTTTTTTTTTTTTTTTTGGAAAAGCAAGAGAATATACTTCATTAACAGAAAAAACATACAAGTGGCTAAATATAGCCAAGATACAATAACAATTATGTCACGAATTATAAACCTATCACGAAGGGTTGCGAAGAGAGCAACCGTATAATACCCGACTAGCACAACAAATATTACAAGTTGCAAGTTACAAGTTACAAGTTACAATTTGAATAATCAAATTCAACAAGTATATCAATTACATTTTACTACTTATATAGTACTACTTTAAGAACTAAATGGAGGAATTCAAAAAAATATAAATAAAAGTACTAACTAAAATATATATTTGATAAAAATAAAAATAAAAATACCACATACTGACATATTGTAAGACAAATATATAAAAACTGTAAATTTTAATTACACATAAATATATACTCAGGAAATAGTTGACATTTACATTTATACCTAGGTACTGATCTATGAGTGAAAGTGCGGATACATCAAACAATACATATACGTAGTACAAACAGATTAAATTTACACACAATTTAATAAACCTTTTCTTTTTCTATTTCTATAAACGTTTAAAATAAAATCAATGAATTGCAAAAAGGTAATGACCTTTTTATATCCTTGTAATTAAAATTTTTCACTCTGGTAACTTAAAAGTGTTGATGTCTTCATCCTTGATCCAACCATATTTCTCCGTGAATGGGTTGGTTAGGGTTTGTGGTGGATAACTTTCAATATTACATTCTTTCCACACGTTTTCTATTCCTTCCAGATCACGTACAACTTCCCATAAACAACTATTACACTTAAAACCTGCCCCAAAGCTTATCATAAACAATTTGTCACCTTTTCTTAATCTTTTTTTCGACTCCATGTACCCTAAAACATACCAAACACTACTAGCTGAAGTGTTACCGAACCGGTGCAAAGTCATTCGTGCCGGCTCAATGTCATATTCGCTTAGACCAAGACTCTGAGCGACTGTGTCAATGACAGCTTTTCCACCGGTGTGGAGACAAAAATGATCCACACCGGTCTTAAAATTGATCACGGCTCTAGGTGACACCGTTGACTTTTTTTTACCATGGTTGAGAATTTTTAGGGTCACTGAATGGATCCCAAACCGTAAAAGCTCCCGGATTGGTAATATTTTGGGAGCAAGCTCTTTCAAATTGTCGATGAAAGCTCGCGTAGCGGCTTTGGGTAGAGTTTTACCTAGATGAAACCCTACCCGACCCTGTGCATCTTCGGTTTGTATGCAACATCCATAAGACTCATCTTTTGCACCATGATGGGTTCGAACTAGGCAATTCAACTTTAACATGCATTTGTGAGCTAAACTTGGCTTGTTTGTAAGAATCATTGCACACCCTCCAGATCTAAACAAACAATTTGAAAGTATCATAGATTTATCATTACCAATATACCAATTTGGAGTCAATGATTCAGATGTGACCACCATAGCCAATTGATTTTTCCTAGATTTGAATATACTTTCAACAATATTAATCGAAACAAAACTCGCACTACACCCCATCCCACTCAAATTATAAGTTTTGATATCTTCCCTCATCTTGTACTTGTGCACAATTCGACTCGATAATGAAGGCATGCAAGCCAACATTGATATATTAACCACCAAAACATCAATCTCCAATGGAGAAACACCGGTCCGCTTTAATAATCTTTCGATTGTGTACTCGAAAAGCTCTTCCATTTCTATAATTGCATCTTGGTAAGTAGGGCAATCTTCGCGGCCTTCAAACACCATTTGCGGAGCGTAGGTTTCTTCGCCAATGCCGGAGCTCACAATAGCTTTGAGAAGAAACTTGTACTCGTTTAGACCGAGATTCTTTGTTCTCTTTATGACTTCGCCACAAAATTCGGTTGATAGTTTTCGGTCATCCGAGGGTTTGTACAATTGGTAATCTAATAAGTAACATTTTTTATGCCTTTTTGTTTCAAGAAAGTTATATAGAATGTAGAAAATGCATAATAGTGGGAAGAAAGACGATATAGTGAGATAGAACATCATTTTGTTTAGGGAGAGAGTTAGAATATATTGAAGGTTTAGAACATGGAAGTTATTATGACATTTTTGATGTTTTTGTAGTGAAATTTGAAGAATAAAAAGTTGATAAATTTGAATAAAAAGGGAACAGCTTGCATGCCAACTAAGTTATTTAGTAAACATATCGATCACTCAACTTCCACCAACTAATGATACATATCAGTGACTATTAGTCTTTAAAAGAAAGCCATATATTTATTGACTTGTATGCTACTTTGACTTTTACATGGAACCTTATTATTACTTGTATGCTGATTTTTTTTTTTTTTTTCAGCGAAAAACGGAAAAACTCTTATAACAAAAGGAAGATCATCCAAAGAATGAAACCTCCTTAAAACTTACAAACCATGAAACCGAGCGACACTAAACAAAACGCAAAACAAAGCTCGAAACACCAACAACAAAGACAAATACCCGCGAGACACAAAAAGAAACCTATCGATACAAAAGAAGAAAATCAATCTACCTGAATACTGGAAGATTAAGATACAACTAGAGACCAAAAGGAAGATTGCCAACGCCCGAAACGAAAACGCTTAAGCGTCTTTGATGAATTCGCCAAACACCTCCAACTCCTCGACGTGAGTCAATTTCTTTTTTCTTCCGTTTCTTGGTTTGATAACTTGCTCCGAGTCGGAGGGTGGTCTACTAGAATTACAAACGAAACCTTTTTGAACGCCGTCCATATTATCCATCATATTATCAAAAACCACAAAAGAATCAACCTTGACATTCTTACAAGAAACCAAATCTAAAGGTTTTTTACCAATAGATTTATCGAATTTGGAAGCAACGGAATCAAAACAAATTGGGCCTTTCACACACCCCTCCGTCGACCCATTTGGAGCACTAGAACTGGGCCTCATCTTTAATGGACTAGACGAAGACGGGCACACGTCGATAGGCCCAGCAGGAGACACCAAAGCCACATCCTGGTTACATGAATCATTCGAAGCATTAAATCCTACAGCTGCTATCTTGCCAGAAACGAAACCTTCGGAGTCAACATCCAGTTCGTCAATGCAATCGAAACCCGGGAGATTAGAATCAACTGGCGTAAGCACAACCCGATTATCGACCACCGTTTCCGACTCAATACCAACCGGTGTGTGAATGAGAACACTACCAGCAAACAATTCCTTAACCGTCGGCGAATTCGGTCTCGATACCGCAATAGACGAAACAGGAGGGACAAAATCATTCTCTTCAACAACATTAACACGAGACCTACTAGCTAAACACTCAAACACGACGTTGTTCCTCTGACAAAACTTCCATGCCTTCACACATTTCTTCTCACAAAGTTTTCCATTACAAGGACAAACTGGATCTGTTGCAGGAACTTCAAAGGAAACAGGTTCTGTAGAAGGAACTTCAGAGGAATGATTGGCATTAACCATGGCTTGATTAACCTTCAATGAAACATTATCCCAGTTGACGGGGAAAGAAGGCTCAAGACCCATATTGCCCGAAGACATTCCATCTGAATTACCCTGAAGAATAACACCCGGATTTTTCGAAGGTGAAGCAACACCAAACGAACAAGGTCCAGCACTAAAAGGAGTAGAATTGCCATCACAAACGGCACGATTAGATGAAGCCAAAACCAACGAAGGGAAGTCGTCAGTTAAGACCCGATCCAACTCACCCAAAGGTACCTCATTGACACGAATTAAAAAAGTTTCCGAACCCAAGTTGTTTTTAACGACTTTAACTGCATCAACAATCAAAGAGGGACTTTCCAATTCGATAAAAGCATATGCAACCCCCATTTGTATAAGACCAGTAGACGAGCGTGCCACGCGAATAACATTTCCAAAACCTGCAGCAAGTTCTTTAATATTTTCCTCCGAATAAAAGCAGGGAGGGATCCCGTTGATACCAATCCAAGTAAACCGGAAAAAACGATCGACACGGGAAGAAAAGGGGGCGATATAAATCAAACCATCTTTACAAGGGTGTTCCGCACACAATCTATCCAAATTAGACTCATCAGAGCACATGACAATGAAGCCGAAACAACCCCATTTAAAAACGCGATTAGCAAGAACACCCCTACGGGTTAAACAAGACACCAATTTTTGACAAGAAAAAGGTCTGTGATCCACAACAAAGCACAAACGCGCGTCATATTCAGAAAATCAAAGTTAACATTCAGATTAGCACGAAAAACAGAGTTTTTACCCTGAACTACAGAGGGAGAAAGAGACCCAACAGGAAACTTTCTCGAAGCTTTACCAACGAAAATTTTCTTACCAAAAAGAGTAACACCGTTCATCTTACGGATGGCTTCTTCTGCTGTCAAGAAGGAATCATACCTCACGAAAGCGTATCTACGATCTGGCCATGCTTTGATTTCAGAGATGCCACCGCAAGAACCGAACGCCTCTTGAAGACCCAACTTATCATATCCTAAAGGTAACCTGCCGATGAAAATCACCCCATTATCAACCCCTGGAAGTGACTGAATATGAATCTCAGAAGAGCCTGAAGCAAAAGGACCACCGGAAACAGGTACATCATCAACAACAGGTGGACCGCCGGAAGCAGCATCTATGTTTTTGAGCAGCGAAACAAACGAAAAGGTTTCTGAAAGAGGATGAGTGGATGGAGAGGTAGGCTGCTCCAATGCGGGAAGTGGAGGTGACGGTGGTGGTGGTGGAGCAGTGGCAGGTGGTGGTGGAACAGTGGCAGATGGCGGTGGAGGTGGGGTTGAGGTGGATGAGAGTGGAGGGAAAAGGTTGGGGTTTTGAAATTCAAAAAAAAGGGTATGGGGGAAAAGGTTTGGGAGCGTTTCATTGTGGGTTTTTTTTCTAACAGTCCACCTAATAAATTTGTATATTACTTGTATGCTGATGCTAATAATAACACACATCAGTGACTTTTAGAGTTTTAGTACTATTAGTACTCATCAATTTAAATTTTTACGTAACACTGAGAACTTCATTAGTTTAGCGTGATGGTGGGTTTTTATGCCATCACGCCCTTGATCACGCCACTATGGAGAGTGATAGTCCGAAAAAAAAAGCTTGGCATGATGGAGTTTTAACCAATCAAAAATTAAATAATTCTTTTTATAAATTAAATTAAATCAATAAAAATAATAAAATACTTCATCACACAATCATCACCTCATAACATTACAAACTCCATCACACCATCACAATTGCCAAATCAGCACTATACACCACAAAAACACCCATTGTTAGAAATCGGGTACGAATTGACTGCCGGATTCGTTCTTGAATCGTGTAATCACTATCTCTATAAATTATTTCGACCCTGCGATTGCCTCGGTTGCACGAAATCTTTACAGGGATCAAACAAGAACGCAATCAGTATTTTTGGCAACGAAATCACTGATCAAATTGTTAGAGAATATGTGTGTGTTTCTGTTGGTTTGATGAATGCAGAATGAATGAACAAAAAATCGGTTATACCAAAAGGCATACCTGTTCGCTGACACTTATTCGACAGTTAGTAGCCAACTCTTACGGGCGTATACTCCACACTCCCCGAACCCGTTGGTAAGTATAGCTAGCTAACACCTGCATTCAAGTAAATCGCAACTAACTAAAATGTACGTTGGATGACACTAAAATCACCAACACCCATTACACCCCATCACCATTAATAAAGGTCTAATAGAAATTAGATTCATCGTGATAAAGCTAATAGAAACAAAATTTCAAATTATTTTGAAAACAATACTACGTAATACTTAACTATTTTAGGTTAATAGAAAACTTCTATTGGCCTAAATTCAAATTATTTGTCTTTTTTAAGATCTTTTACTAATGCTATGTTAAATTAATAAATGAGATTTAACACGTAAGTTTTAATATTTTTATTTCTCTAGACATAATTGTCCAATATAAAAATAAACTTTTAAAACATTTTTTTGATCAATTACAGAAAACTAAAATTCAAAATTATTTGAGTTATTTCACTAATAAATGGTATGGTATTTTGACTTTTTTAGATAGATCATACGGAATACAAATTATTTATTTATATGAGGTTTTAAATATTAATTGTCATATACTTAACTTTGAGGAGTTATAGTATGAAACAAATCGCAAATAGGTCGCTTTTGACTTGCGACTCGGCAACAAACTTCGGACACTCACTTGCAAAAGGTCGTAAACCACAACATTTTTCTTGCGAGTTGCGATGGTATTCTGACAACTTTTGTTTTTTGGCGAAATATTATAAAAGGTTTGATTGGAGGACTTTTTAGTTGATTTCTCATTGAAAAATTGAGTTAGTTATGATATTATTATAGCGCAATGGGCCTCTGCCTACTTTTGATCGTCTCTAGCCCCTTTCATTTTCTTCACTTTACAGCTTTTCTTGTTTGGCAATAATACATCAAAATGGTAACTCTCTTAGTTATCAAATGCAAAGCAATAATGTCACAATCAAATAATCATTTATTGGTTGTTGTAACACACATAGTAATAGTAATAGTAATAGTAATAGTAAAACCAAAGCCCTAATTGGTAAAATAGCGTAAAGGAAATGAAAATAACAAAAGGACCATCGAAGCTTTGTAGGAGTGGTATGTGGTGGGATCCAATTTAGGGTACTGCCAGCGCATGTTCGATTCTCACTTCAAGCATGTAGTTTCCAATCTTTGATGGTAGTATCAACATCAATGCTATTTGGGAAGATCTATGGGGGTTTTCTCAACCTTCGATGGTACTGCCAACATTGTCGCAAATTGAGTTTTCTCCTAAGGCGTGTGTGGGTGACAAATGAGAGCATTCGATGTCGATATCGTCGTTCAAAAAAAAGGAAAATAAAAAGAGGATAAACACGTTAAGGATGGGTGGAGTGGGCGTGGAGGGTAATATTGTAACTTTACACAATATACATCCACTTAAAGTCACTTGATTGGTTAGGTTTAAAAAAAAAAAAAACAAAAAAACTTATAAAAATATGTCAGGACGATCGCTACAGTAATTCTCCCAATATCACTACTAACTATCTCAATTAGTGAAATAATACTTAAAGGACTATATTAAAATACTAGTGAAATGACCCGTGAAATCACGGGTTTGTTTAAACGAAACAGTTTAATGATATGTTTTAGGTATTAGGTGAATGTAAATGTTAATGTCATTTAGTTTAATAACCCGTGGAACCACATATTCCGACTAAGAAATTTGGTCAGAATAAATGAACTACATATATTCTTCCACCATCTTATTTCGCATACATATGTAACGTAATTAATCCCGTAAAGATGACTCAATTTTGAATCATAATAATAATATAATAATAATAAAGTTTGCTCTAAAATTGAGTATTTATATTTATAATAATAATTATTAGTAATAACAAATGTCTCTTTAATTTTATTTTTTAGAAAACTAAAATACAATTATTTTATGAAGACTTTACGATATGCTTCAAAGTTTGTACATGTGTTCATGGGGTGTTTTATCATAAAGTTTTATATAATGTGTCAAATATTGTACATATGTTCATGAGGGTGTTTTACCATAAAGTTGTAGATATTGCTTCAAATATTGTACATATGGTCATGAGGGTATTATATCATAAAGTTGTACATAATGCTTATTTATTATATAATTAACATGTTAATAGTTTTATTTAAAATAATTAATTATTTTAATGATATCATCAAGTTAGTTACTATAAATATAATTTTTTTAATTATAAAATATTTAGGATTAATGACATCATCTAAGTGACCTAGATTTTTTTCTTTTTATTTTTGATTTTTTTTAACAAAGGAATTACCTAATAATGACATTATCATTTTAGCATTTTAATAAAAACTATAGATAGATATAGATAGATAGATAGATTGAAAAAAGCTCTCCTTCTCGCCAAATTAACCACCGTCATACATCAAAAACCCTATTTTAATATTCATTCACCTGCTACTAAATATTTACCCAAGAACCCCTCTGCACTCTAGTAGCTCTGCCCCTAGTGGTTTTATTTAATTAGTTCGTTTCATTAGTTTAGAGTCGAATTATTTAGCTTTTGTTTAGTTTTTGGTTGATCCTTGCTTTTGTTTTGCTTTCATCCATGTAGGTCGGTTCATTAAGTATGTAGGCCCCAGCTAGGCTCAATCGTAGATAGCAGTTGATCGTTTTGTTTTTTGGTGTTTTGGTTTCTAGTCTCGAGCTTACATGTTCTGTTTCGGTTATATAATGTTTGATGTCTTTCATCTTCCGATGAAAGTGTCATTGTTAATAGAAATATGAGAATGTGCGACGTTAGTTTGTATCGATTAGATATCAATACAAAAGGTACACTAACGACAAAAAAAAAAAAAATTTATTTTCTTGACTTGTTGGTCAATTTTTCTTTTCCGGCAACAAACATTCCCGCATATTTTTTAATAATTTGTAATAAATAAATTTTTAGTCTTATTTGTGTTTTAAATTTGATTTTTTTCACCACTTTATTAATATACTCTTTTATTTATTGCTTAAATTTAAAAGATATAATCTATATTTTTTTACAAAGGATGAAAATGACGTAACACCTTTTCTTTAAATTGAAAACACCTATAGATATGACCAAAGAGAAAGAAAAAAAACGATATTAAATAATCATGCATAAAGTGTTGTAATTATTAATTATGAACAAATAAGTAGATGAGATGTGTAGAAGAATTTAATGGATTTGTAAAAAAAAAAGTGGTGGGGGACGAATAAAGCAACATTAATAAAAATAAAGATTGATATTTATGAGGAAAAAATTAAACAATGATAGAAATTTGTTAACCAACATATGTACCATTTTGGCATTGTTTCCTAACTAAATATTTTCCGTTGAAAACTCTAATTTTGTTTTATATATACGCAATAATTTGGCTATTTATATTTGGGGTTAAAGCTACAAATACGTTATATACTTTCAGTTTTATTTCGATATAAGCTATATACCGCAAAAATTACCATTGTAGGTCTTCAAGTTCTAGATTTTAACCGACGAGATAGAGCACACAAATTACCCAATTCCGGACCTAGCGATAGGAATTACGTGCGATTTTTGGATTGACGAGCCATTGATGCAGATCCAGCGATATTTTCGTGTACCTTTTTAAGATCCACATGAAACTTTGAGTTTTTTCTCATTTATGATCGTCGGGACGAACCACACCTTTTTACGAAATATGTTAAGATTTATATGTTTCCATATGATGTATCCGCAAATCCACGTTAAGGCTTGCCAAATGGATTTGCCACTAGATGAGATGATGGAATTATCGATCACGAATGCCTTTTCTATGTTTACAATTTATAGGTTGTCAAAATTCCACCATTTGAGTACTTGATTCCAAATGTTAAATACATTGCACCCGGATGTGCTCAATTGATTCGATATTAGAATTGCATAGCGGCCAAAGGAGTGTATCAAGATTAATGTCTCTCTTATCAAGTTCAACACGGGTTGGTAAGCGATGTTGTTTTGCTCTCCATATGAAGATTTCGAATTATTTGAAACGACAATGTTGCAAATTGTTTCAGAATGCGATGTGATAGCCATGAGCTTAATTTCGTTGATGATATGAGCCAGCCTTTTAGTTGGGAAAAATCCACGATCATCCAAGTTCCAAGTCAAAGCATCATTCATCTCAACAAGAGAGGTCGAGTTAATAATGCTTAAGATAATTCAGCTCGTCAATAGCCCGAGTGGTAGGGAGTCTCGCCCAGTTCCAGCCAGCAGATACGCCATTCGATGGGTATTGAATTCTGTCGCAGACTCTAGCATTTTTGTCCACTTCAAGCGCAAATAATGTTTTGAATCTATCTTTGAGAAAAGTGCTGTCATGCCAACGATCTAATCAAAATTTGTATGCTTTCCATTGCCAATCTTTTTTACGAAGGATGTTCAGAAATTAATTCCAATATTATCAATATCTTTACCAACGTTAATGATGTTGAGCCATGTAAAAGATACTTTGTTGGACCTGTAAATGTTGGGGGGAAATATACCCCCCCCCCCCTCGTAAATACTAACAATAGTTTTAATTCAAAATGCATCTTGATTATATAAAAATCTCCACCACCATTTACCGGTTAAAACTAGATTGTTTGCATAAAGGGATCCTATGCTTAAACCACCATCCTTGTAAGATTTCAAATTAAATTCCCATTTAATCCAGGACCCCCCCCCCCCCCCAAATAATAATAATAATAATAATGAGCTGCGTAGAGATTCTAGTGTTTTAATTAAACGAGCAGGGGCACTAAATAATGAAAAACAATATAAGGGTAAGCTAGATAGCACCGATTTTATGAGAGTAAATCGTCCGCCGAAAAAGAGAGTCTTTGCTTTCCATTCTGATAGTCGCTTTTTGAATTTATCCTCCACAGGGTTCCATGCGGATATTTTGTTCATTCTTTTGCCAATTGATAGTCCGAGATATATGATTGGAAGAGATCCATGTGCGCAATCAAATAATCTTTCCATGTATGCAGTTTCATCGATTGAGATACCAATGACATAAAAACAACTCTTCTTGTAATTCATCTTGAGGCCAGAAAGTTTCTCGAAACAATTGAGTAGTTTCATGACTTTGGAGATGCTGTGATAGTTCCATTCACCGAAGAAAATAGTATCGTCAGCATAATGTAGGAGTGAAATCGTGATGTATTTTGGCCCACCTTGATTCCTTTGATTTTACCAAAACTTACAGTCCGCTTTGTTAACATATAACCCTTCGGTGACAAAAATAAAAAGGAAAAAAGATAGTGGGTCGCCTTGCCTCACATCCCTTTCAGGTTTAAATTCTCGAGTAGGCGAACCGTTGACTAGAATGGAGTTAGAGGCTGAAGATAAGCAAGCCTCTATCCATTTGATCGATTTATAACCGAAACCTTTATTCTTAAGTGTAACGACCCGACTTTTTCGACTTGCTTTTATGCTTTGTGTTTTCAAGAAACTGCGTATTTGTGCGTACTGAGCTATATTATACTCTGGGGACTCCCTACATGTTGATTACTTTCGTTTATATGTTAAAACGTATCATTAAGTACGTATGATACTTAACTTAACCCTCGGAAGCCTTTATGACCGTTAGTGTCACTTGACGTTTTTAACAAACTGCGTACTGCGTACACGTTTAACTTATGTCGTAATCAGAATGTTATTGTGACGCCCCGTACCAAATCATCATGTACGGACCATCAACAACAGGATCATTACAAGGTTAAGTACTATATGCGTTTTCAAAAAGAGTTTGCATTCATAATTAAAAGTGATGTCAAACCAACATCGAAAGTTTTACAATCCAAAAGTATGCTTCACTAAGTAGAAGCAATAAATAAGTGTACGTGACCCCAAATGGTCATTACAAGTCATAATTCAAAAGTACTAGTGTTTGAATGCAAAGTAAAGTAGTTCATGCGTGGACAACTCTAAGCAGCGGGTGTCTACAGCACAACAAGTAAGACAGCGGAAGCAACCTCAAGCACCTGAGAAATACATGCTTAAAAATGTCAACACAAAGGTTGGTGAGCTATAGTTTAAGTATAACAGTATGTAAGGTAGGCCACGAGATTTCAGTGCTACAAAGAGCGTTTCAAAACAGTATGATAAAGTATATGTTAAACGTGGGCACTTGGTAACTAACTTAACGTTTATACCCCCTGAAAGTACACTTGGCAAGTGCGTATGTCTACGAAGTATTAAACACTCGTTAAATGCTAGCGCGACTAGCCCGAGTGGGGATGTCAAAACCTATGGATCCATATCTAAGATTCGCGTTCACCGGTTCATAAACCAATGATTAAACGTTACCGAGCTAAAGGGAATCTTTCTGCCGTTATATAACCCACACATATATAAAGTTTAAGTACTCGTGCCTAGTATGTAAAACATAAAATCCGCATGTATTCTCAGTTCCCAAAATAAGTTAAAGTAAAAAGGGAATGCTATAACTCACAATGATATGTAGCGGTAAAGTAGTAGTCGGGAAAGGTGTGCAAGTAAACGGTCCGAAGTCCTCAACCTAAGTCAAATAGTACTAAGTCAGTAAATCATCTTAATAGGTTTAAAAGTATGTAATTAAGGTCTTAAGGGTCATCATCAATCATCATTAAACAAAAGGCGTAAAGTAGGTTTCGTTTATGAAAGTAGTTTAAAACAAAGTCTGACTTCAGTCAGTCACCACGGCCTCTACCCTTACTGAATTAAGGTGAGACCAGTGGCCATGGCTCCGGCTATGAGTCCCTTAAATGAGGTAAAATTTACAGAAGCAAACTCGTCTTCGTTTAACCGTGGTGACGGTTTAAGTGCGAGTAGGTCTGAAATTTCTGCACAACGTTAATGGACATAGTGACGATCGGAGAGCCATAAATCCTAAACCGTAACTCGGATTAAGACGAGTCCTATATGAAAAGTTATCTACTCAAAAAGTTCTATCTAAAAATAAAGGTTAGAACAGCCCAGGTCTACTGGTCTGTTCCAGAAGCATCAGGTCAGAAAGTTTTGGACAGAAACAGTAAGTTTAAAAGGGTTCCGGTGGTCTTGGTGTTTGATGTTCATCATGGTTCTCATCCTTGATGCATATAGCTTCAAGTGTACAACTCATTGATGTATCTACATCCTCTTAAACAAGTCTTGACCATCATAACCCTAGTGCAAGTCTAAGACATGAAGCACAACTCACTTAAGAGTTGCATGTAGTTTGATGAACCAAAGTTACATCAAAGTCTTAGGTTTGACACTTATATGAACTATAAAAGAAATATTGAACTATAAACTTGAAAGTTAACTAACTAATCAAGATCATAAGTAGTAGAACATAGTTCTTAGTTTGATCTTGAAGATCCAAGACTCAAAAGTCTAGATCCAAAGTTATATTTAAAGAAAACTTATTTGTGTGTTCTTGAACTTTCAAAGTTAACTTAATTTGTTCAAGAGATATGAGATCAAGACTAACTTGTAGTACTTGACCATATACACTAACTACATGAAATTAAAGTGCATAAATTGAAGAAGTAAACTTAAATAAACAAGAAAAGGTTCATGGTTTGTTCATACTTTTAAAGATTCAACCAAGGTTTGATCTTTAAGTAAAGTAAACTTTAAGTTTACTTCAAGAACTACAAGTATGAATTTAACAACTATGAACTTACAACCTTTGAAACAATAAATGTAGAATCATAAACTAGTGAGTTTATGTTCTTGTGTTCTTGTAAAACAAGATAAAAGAAGAATCAAACTAGAAAGTTTATTCTTGTAACATGTAAGTAAGTAACAAAGTAACAAAGTAACAACAATTAACAACTACAAACAAATAACTACAAAGAACAAAAATGATGATGATACATGTGTATGTGTATACGGTTTTACAAAGAAAAAAGGAAGGAAGAAAAGCTTCAAGTTACTTACAAGAACTAAAGAGAAAAGAGAGAAAAAAATTGAGAGAATTAAGTGTGTGTTTTGAATGAGAGGAATACAAGTGAACTAGTGAAAGAAGTAAGCAAAGTTTGAAACAAAAACCACTCCTTGGGCACCCATAGGCCACGGCCTGCAGTAGCAAAAGGGAGGAGAGATGTGTTCAATGGTTACAAGCATGTAAAGTCTTAAAAGTGTGGATATAAGATGTGTTTGCATGGGGATTACATGGTAACTAGATTCCTTATGAGATAACTAACTAGTTCAATCTCTAAGTATTACTTACATTTGCAAGACATGGGCTAATAAACCCATTTAAGATGTAGGGTGGGCTTATGAGTCTTATTCATGAGTCCATTACACTAACAAAGCCCAAGTTCAACTAATTAACAATTAAACCCAATTAAAGCCCAAGTAACTAACTAACAACCTTAGTTAATTAAAATGATTAATAAATTTAATCATGAATGTAAATAATATCTAAAAATATTATTCGTGAAAGTTCCGGGTGTCACAAAGACGTTTCGGGCACTTAAAAGTCAAGTACGGGCAATCATGGTAACATGTAAATGTAATAACATACATTCATTTAATCACACGTATTAATAATAATAATTATTAATAAATTAACGTTGAAAATTCCAGAGTCGTTACATTACCCACCTGTTAAAGAAAATTTCGTCCCGAAATTTAAGCTGAAGGTGATGGAGGAGTCGGGAAAAGGTGAGGATACTTCCGCATCATTTGATCCTCTCGCTCCGAAGTAAACTCAGGTCCTCATTTGGCATTCCATCGTACTCGGACGATCAGAATCTTGTTGCGTTTCAAAGTTTTGATCTCACGATCCATAATCTCAACAGGTTCTTCCACAAAGTGAAGTTTGTCGTCAATCGTAAGTTCCTCAAGTGGTATGATAAGTTCCGGTGCAGCAAGACACTTCTTCAAGTTTGACACATGGAAGGTAGGATGAACTGAGCTCAATTACCCTGGTATATCCAAATGGTAAGCAACGGGTCCAACCCGTTCCAAGATTTCAAAAGGACCAATGTATCGTGGGTTCAACTTTCCACGTTTTCCAAAACGGATCACACCTTTCCAAGGTGCAACCTTTAACATTACACGGTCGCCGACGTTGAATTCAAAGTCTTTACGTTTAAGATCGGCATAACTCTTCTGACGATCGCGGGCAGTCTTAAGTGTAGCTTGAATCTGAGCAATCTTCTCCGTGGTTTCGTGGACTACCTCGGGTCCGGTGATTTGCTTTTCGCCTACTTCGGCCCAACAAATAGGAGATCGGCACTTACGGCCATACAATGCTTCAAAAGGTGCAGCATTAATGCTTGAGTGATAACTGTTGTTGTATGAGAATTCGGCGAGTGGCAAATGCCTTTCCCAGGCCTTTCCAAAATCAATGACACATGCACGCAGCATGTCCTCCAAGGTCTGAATCATTCGTTCACTTTGCCCGTCAGTCTGAGGATGATAAGCAGTACTCATGTCGAGACGAGTTCCCATGGCTTCTTGCAAAGAACGCCAAAATCTAGAAGCAAAACGGGGATCGCGATCGGAGATGATCGATAAAGGTACACCATGACGAGATACAACCTCCTTAATGTATAATTGAGCAAGTCTTTCCATCGTATCTGTTTCCTTCATCGCTAGAAAGTGTGCAGATTTGGTAAGGCGGTCAACGATAACCCAAATAGTATCGAATCCGCCCACCGTCTTCGGCAGCTTGGTAATGAAATCCATTGTGATCCTTTCCCACTTCCATTGTGGGATCTCCGGCTGTTGGAGTAAACCAGAAGGTCTCTGATGCTCAGCTTTTGTGATGACCCGGGAATTTCCGACCAAATTTAAACTTGATCTTTATTTGATTTCGACACGATAAGCAAAGTCTGTAATGTTGAGTCTCAAAAATTTCTGAACTGTTTCTACGAAATCATTTGACATTTGATTACTCCCGAAGATTCACGAACGATTGTATGTAAATAAATATGTAAATAAATAAATATAAATATAAGGGTTTATACATAATATTATGAGATTAATAAAATACACTTTAATCAATTAAAAATTAAAAATTAAAAATATATATATATATATATATATATATATATATATATATATATATATATATATATATATATATATATATATATATATAAAATAATAAACAGGATAAGTAAGTATTATCAAAATGAATAAATATATGTAAGATTTCTGTACGTATATTATAAGATATATAACTTTATAAATATTAAAGCATCAATAAAGGTTATTATATATATGAGCATTAAATAAAACATAATTAATAATATATTATTAACAAATTAAAATATAGTTGTTATAATAAGATCATTATTACTTTCAGTACTATCCATATTAATATATATAGAATATCGTATGAAATTGATACATTTGAATTGCTATGATTATTATTGTTAATATTTTTGTTATCATGGTTAATATCATTATTATTGTAACTTGTAGTAAAGTTATAATTTTAATTATTGTGATTATTATCGGTAATATTATTAGATATTGTTATTACCATTATTATTAAAGAGTTATTAGTATTAATATTATAAATTATTATCATTATCATTATCATTATTATTAATTAGAAAATAATACATTTTATTATTATTAACATTAATAATAAAATTATCATCACTCTTATTAGTATCATTATTTTTTTTATTATTAATATAAATATAATAATAATTATTATTAGTAATACATTTATTAGTTATTAACATTTAAACTATAAAAACCAAAACAAATCGTACCATATTGTTATGTGTAGCAATCAAACTGTTTTAAATTACTAACCCTGTCTCCAAATGCATTACAAGTCAAAATTGAACAATCAGATACAACCAAATTCGGTTCTCAATCCCTTTCACTTTTTCATGTATTTATTAATTTATTTTTCTTTCCTTCCTGAGTCATTTTTTTTATATCAGAATTATACATATATAAATAAGTATCGATCCTTCAGTTATTAAGGGAATCCAATTAACTTTCCTTCTCCATTAATAAATTTTAACAGCAAATGTATGATTTTATCTGTTAATAAAAACAATTTTTTTTTAAAATTCGTATGTCTCTGCTCGTACAACCTTTTACTCAAAATTCGGTTGGTAATTAAACGTAAAAATCTATTAAAGCAGTTTTGTTAGGATTCTTACACTCAATCTTTCTGCAAAGTTTCATCCCTCAATTCTTTATATCAAGCTACAATTGTTGAGTCAAAGTTTTTGGAGTAAAAAGTCAAACAATTTTTCTTGATCAAATTCGAGTAATCTGTTGCAATTGAAGTTAAATTGATGAATTCTAAAGTTTCTATAGATCATTTAAAACATACTTCATGTTGAAACCTTTATCTAAAACGTGGTAAATCGCAAGATCAATTTTTTTTTCCTTGAAGACAGCGACGAGCAGAGGTTGTTTTTTTTATTTATTTTTTTTTTTTTCAAACCAATTAATCTCACTTAATCATTTACATGTTGGAGATTAAATCCTAGAGTCAAGAGTAATTATAATTAAGGTTAAAAGGAATTGGTTCGGTGTTGGTTGGAATTGAAGAAGATGAACATGGAAGGAAAATAATACAGTTTATATATTTCTGAAATGGGTATTAATCAGGAAAATGGGCAATAGCCCAATGCTTAGATGGTGTTGGGTATGAACGGGAGGTTGCGGGTTCGAGTCCCGTATCGGGCAGTTTATCTCTTTTTGTTCCTAAGGTATAATTTTATATTTATTATTATTATTAATACTAATTATTATTATTATTATTATTATTATTATTATTATTATTATTATTATTATTATTATTATTATTATTATTGCTATTATTATTATTAACATACTTATTGTTATTATGTCAAAAATGTTATATTATTAACAAAAGGATTATTAATATATTTTATGATATTATTATTACCACTACTAGTATTATACTTATAAATTATTAATATCATCATAAAAAAAAATTATTATTATTATTATTATTATTATTATTATTATTATTATTATTATTATTATTATTATTATTATTATTATTGTTATTATTAGTATTAATACAAATGTCATGAGTATTGATATCGTTTTAGTATTAGCCTTAAGTATTATTATCATTGTTATTATCATTATTATGTTTATTATTATTACTAGTAATATGAGTATAATTACTAATAATATTATCTTTATTAAAAATATAAATATTAGTAATATATTATTAAACTTATTTTATTATGATTAGTTGTAAAATGGATAGTTTTATATAAAAATACAATACAACGATAATAAAATTTACATACCACTACACTATTATTATTAGAATGATAATTACTAAGCTATATATATAAAAGGTATCAATTAATACGTAAATATATATTGTTATCATATATAAACTCTAATATATATTTTTGTAACATATTATAAAGAATGGTAAAACATTATTTATATTTATGTATAAACTAAATATATTAAATTGATCTAAATAACAAATGATAAAAACAAGTACATTATTAATAATAATTTATATAAACTTGCTCGATTACAATTATGTGTATTAATAAATAAACAAATGATATAGGTTCGTGAATCCGAGGCCGACCATGCATTGTTCAATATAGTCATATGTATTTTTACTACAAAATACATTAGGTGAGTTTCATTTGCTCCCTTTTTAAATGCTTTTGCAATATATATTTTTGGGACTGAGAATGCATGCGCTTTTATAAATGTTTTACGAAATAGACACAAGTAATCGAAACTACATTATATGGTTGGATGATCGAAATCGAATATGCCCTTTTTTATTAAGTCTGGTAATCTAAGAATTAGGGAACAGACACCCTAATTGACGCGAATCCTAAAGATAGATCTATTGGGCCTAACAAACCCCATCCAAAGTACCGGATGCTTTAGTACTTCGAAATTTATATCATATCCGAAGGGTGTCCCGGAATGATGGGAATATTCTTAAATATGCATCTTGTTAATGTCGGTTACCAGGTGTTCACCATATGAATGATTTTTATCTCTATGTATGGGATGTGTATTGAAATATGAAATCTTGTGGTCTATTAAAATTATGAAATGATTATTTATGCTAAACTAATGAACTCACCAGCCTTTTGGTTGACACTTGAAAGCATGTTTATTCTCAGGTACGAAAGAAATCTTCCGCTGTGCATTTGATCATTCTAAAGATATTACTTGGAGTCATTCATGACATATTTCAAAAGACGTTGCATTCGAGTCGTTGAGTTTATCAAAGATCATTATTAAGTCAATTATAGTTGGATATATTATGAAATGGTATGCATGTCCGTCAACTTTAGATGAAATGAAAGATTGTCTTTTCAAAACGAATGCAATGTTTGTAAAATGTATCATATAGAGGTCAAGTACCTCGCGATGTAATCAACTGTTGTGAATCGTTTATAATCGATATGGACTTCGTCCGGATGGATTAGGACGGGTCCTTTCAGTTGGTATCAGAGCGGTGGTCTTAGCGAACCATGTCTGCATTAGTGTGTCTAACTGATAAGTCGTTAGGATGCATTAGTGAGTCTGGACTTCGACCGTGTCTGCATGTCAAAAGTTTTTCTTATCATTTTGTGTCGAAAATTTCCTGCTTATCATTCTTAGAGAATCACTTGCTTATCATCCTTAGTCTAGACACATCTTATTGCATTAATTGCATGATTAGTGTACAGACAAAAATTTATATCTTAGCATATCTGCTAATTCATACCTTAGCGTACCCGTTATTGTTACCGATGCCTGACAACTTCCGTAGATTCCTCCGTAACTTATGGGATTTTAGTATTATATATGCATATGTAAATTATGTAGTGCAGGGTACTAATCTATATCCTATAATCTATTTCTTATCGAAAATCCTTCATCTGATCGTACGGGATGAATCCCTAAACCAGTTCGAGACCCTCAGATTCTGATAAGCTATTCCGATAGTTATTCCGACAGCTATTCCAACATAGATGTTCACCTAAGCTCCGAAAACAGCGTCATCAGCATGAATCAACCAATCAGCCATTATCAATTCATCTGATGGGTTCGTAGTCGACTTAATTAATGGAAACGCGCAAAAGGCAATCCCTTCCACCAACCAAATTCACCTCTTGACAATGAACCTGAAGCGTTTACCGGCGAACCTGTTCGAGACACCATTTTCAGTCTCATTTCCGGGGTAACTTGACAAGATTATATCCTATCCACAATTCTGAACCTTATTCATCCGCTCGTTCCGACCGACAATCATCCCGAGATAATAGAAGAAATTAGCGAACTTCGCGCTCGAATAATCAATTCGGAGAATATGGTGCAAAATGTACCAGCTTCAGCAACATCACTGGCACCAACAGTACAATCAATAATAGCACCAGTACCATCAACAATCCATGCTTCAATATCATCATCTGTACTTTGAGTATGATCTTCGTTCGACATGTCGAATATGTAATCTCTAAAATTTTAATGATTATTTATTCTAGTTCCAACTGAAAAGCAAATGAGTTTAATATCATATTAACTCATTAAATCCATGAATACATCTGAAGAAAATATATATGTATATATGTTTTCATAAAGATTGTAATTAAAAATTCTATTGTACAAACTGTTAATGGTGAAAATATTTTAACGAGTAGGTAATACCCGAGGAATATTTAGATTTCGCATTAATTTACACTGTACATTCTTCGAATCTGATTCAACAGTCATTTACTATCCTACTTACATCCACCGATATATAAATCCGTTCACCACAGAATAACCATATTCATCCAATTACATATTTGGATTTTGACCTATCAGAATCCAACAAGTGGCATAATGAAGAAATAATGGACACAATAAAAATTGATTAGAAACAGATTAATTAACAATATGAAATTCTATTAAGAATCCACGCTAACAAAATCCTAGCTAACTGTTCCTAGCTAACTGTTAATTCCGTATTACCATTTAATTATCGCAATTTATTTATCGCAGTTTATTTATCGCAATTTACATTCTTGCAATTTTATTTATCGTCATTTAATTTCTGTTATTTACTTTACGCACTTTAATTATCGTCATTTAATTTCTGTTATTTACTTTACGCACTTTAATTATCGTCATTTAATTTCTGTTATTTATTTTACGCACTTTAAATATCGGGACACGTATACAAGGTTTTGACATATCATATCGACGCATCTATATATATTAATTGGAATCACCATAGACACTCTATATGCAGTAATGATCGAGTTCTATATACAGGGTTGAGGTTGATCCTCAAATAATATATATACTTTGAGTTGTGATCGAGTCTGAGACATGTACACGGGTCACGATATTTATTAATTAATTCGAATATTATATATTAAACTATATATGAATTACTGGACTGTTACTGTGGACTATCAACTGTGGACTACCAACACTGGACAATTAAAATGAATTAAAATATTGATTATAATATATGAAACTAAACAATTCTTCAAGTTTGCCACTTGATTTCATTTTAAACCTCATTCATATCATCACAATTACAATCTGCGTTCAAACCTTTCATGATTCTTGAAAACACCTCAATCGATAGGATGAATCAACCGCACTTCATCTACGGAAGAAAAGATTGATGCATTTAGTTATGCATCTGAAAAACTCTCGGAAACTGAGTAAACGTTTAACACATAGTCGTGATAATTCCTTTAGTGTTATTATTACCCAAAATAACTTGGTAATTCCTTTCAAAGTAGCAAATTTTGTCACAGCTCCAGCAAATCAACTTCGACTTTTCGTTCGAAACAACTTTATTATCACCTTGATTTATATGTATGCTCTTTTATTGTTACCAGGGAACCTTTTATATTCCACCATATTACCGTCAGCGTTTAATCATCTAAAAAAAAAAAACACAATTCTCTTGAAATCACCTCAGATCGATAACCAATGATTCAGATATGGTAGCAGTAAATGTAGAAGAATCGGCAAGCAGTACTTTGAAAATTCACATCATATCTACATCAACAGTTATATGTATAACATTTATCTCTTAGAATAATGATCTTCCATTCTGAAATTCTGAAGAGCACCCAGTCTGCGAACCAATACTCTGAATTTTGAAAAGTTGAATGAAGCAACAAAAACTGTAAACGACCTTAATCGTCGAAAGTTTGATGATAAAGAATAGAATGTTGGAAAAGCTCAGAAAAGTTGAAACTGGAAAACGGATTGAGCTAACCACGAAGGAGACCAAGGACAAATACAAGGACCAAACCCTATATTCAAAGAATTCAGGTAATTCTGAATTCGATGAAATCTTTAGAGAATATCTTGCTCCGAAGTCATGTTAAAATCTTGCGGAAAATCTTTCTCCATCAACCATCGAACTTAGAAATTCCAAAATATCATCATCAATATCTTCGAATATTTTTGAGGATATTTTCATAAATATTCTCGTGCTTCCTGTGTATCATTATATTGGAAACATTCAATAGAAAATTTAGTACCGAAAAGCAGATTATGCGAAACTAGGAAGAAAACCGTGGAAAAATCACAAAGAATAAGTTTGACTTCAAAGAATCCAAATGATTCAATATCTGCTAAAGTCTTTAGTGAATATCTTGCTCTTTACTCTAAATCCTTGCAGATAATAGTTTCTATCATCCTCTGATCTTAGATATTCCGAGATATTATCGTATCTTTTATTGTAAATATCCTCCATATTTCTGGAGATATTTTTATAATTATTCTTATCTGAAATCATTAATCACTTCGTGCTATCAGTATTACATCATATAGAAACTATTAGTTTCTATATTCTGTAAACTTTCGAGCTTAAAATATGAATGTTATTGAAGTAATGTTGGGAACTGATGCATGAGTTAGTATAATATAATGACACTTGATCAACGTGATTATATTACAGTAAGTCATGTTGAGTTTCTAAATGGAACTTGATGATTCACAGATTATAATGTCATCATGTGCCATGTTACACGACTCGTTCATTCTACTTCACCTCCGAACATATCAAGAAAATATATTCTTGATAGTTCTATTCTCAGTGATTATGGTAATTTGACAAATCAAACCGTGCTATCACATTCCTTCCTGCTTAGAACATTATAATCATTCGAAACTCTATATCTACAAATTCTGGACTATCATTCGCTTGACTTAAAGTCGGGAAGAGAAAACAAAAGCATAGAACTACGAAATATAAAGGAGGATATAAAGCCGATAACAACACGTAAATTACAAACCGTGTATGTCAATGTTTATCACAACATAAAGACACGGGAGAATTAAAAACACGATAACCCCAAGGGAGAAGTAGAAGAAAACAGAATCCTCCGGTGGAAGTTGGAAAAGGAGAATGATTGTGGCGATAGTCAGGATAAGGACAAGGATCAGAACTGAATTAAGCATTTTCATAAAATCTTTTGGATGTATGAACTAAGAAAGAAAGTATAGGAATGGTGAGAAAAATGGAACGAAAGAGCTTAATTTATATTGGAAATATCAGACAGAGTAATCGAGGCAGATCACTGTATTTAATTATAGAGATCTTAATTTCCTTATTCGCCGAAGAATCAAATCTTTTAGATTTCGAAGATTTTCTTTAACTCCCTTGAATTCCGGAATTCAAGCAAAACCACGTCAAAATTTAAGACACACCTTATTTTTTAATTTCCACCGTGACTACGTCAACAGTTAAATCTCTATCTCAATCTGTTGTGACAGCTTCATTCGTACGCTTCACCTAATCGAATCGTTTTATCTATATTAGTCAATAATGATAAAACTCAATATATCAACTCATAATTGTCATGAAAACATTTTTATTGTTAGTCATGACCACCTCACTCAAATTTCGGGACGAAATTCTTTAACGGGTAGGTACTGTGATGACCCGGGAATTTTTGACCAAATTTAAACTTGATCTTTATTTGATTTCGACACGATAAGCAAAGTCTGTAATGTTGAGTCTCAAAAATTTCTGAACTGTTTCTACGAAATCATTTGACATTTGATTACTCCCGAAGATTCACGAACGATTGTATGTAAATAAATATGTAAATAAATAAATATAAATATAAGGGTTTATACATAATATTATGAGATTAATAAAATACACTTTAATCAATTAAAAATTAAAATATATATATATATATATATATATATATATATATATATATATATATATATATAAAATAATAAACAAGATAAGTAAGTATTATCAAAATGAATAAATATATGTAAGATTTCTGTACGTATATTATAAGATATATAACTTTATAAATATTAAAGCATCAATAAAGGTTATTATATATATGAGCATTAAATAAAACATAATTAATAATATATTATTAACAAATTAAAATATAGTTGTTATAATAAGATCATTATTACTTTCAGTACTATCTATATTAATATATATAGAATATCGTATGAAATTGATACATTTGAATTGCTATGATTATTATTGTTAATATTTTTGTTATCATGGTTAATATCATTATTATTGTAACTTGTAGTAAAGTTATAATTTTAATTATTGTGATTATTATCGGTAATATTATTAGATATTGTTATTACCATTATTATTAAAGAGTTATTAGTATTAATATTATAAATTATTATCATTATCATTATCATTATTATTATTATGTGATGACCCGGAAATTTTGACTAAATTTAAACTTAATCTTTGTATGATTAACATTTCTGACACGATAAGCAAAGTCTGTAAAACTGAATCTCAAAATTTTTGAAATACCTTCGGTTGTTTTCGACGATTCGCGAACAATTATATGTAAACAGATACATATATACTATAACATGAAAAGGTAACAATGTATTAATTGTTTGATACCGTACATTAAACTTAATGGTTTAAATATCTATTTGAATATATATGATAAGTTGAGATATTTATTATTAAAATTTATTTATAAATAACTTCCAATGTGTATTTAAAAATTGATTTATGTATATTAAAAAGATATATACATATATATAATAAACGATAGTAACATTCGTTTATTGATTCGATTGATATTTAGATAAGTTAAATAAAGCGTTTAAGATGAACCAGTAAAACACTAATTTGCTACAGTGTTTTCCAATTTGCCACATTACTCAAAATGCTACAGTGTTTTCGAAAATCACTATTTGCTACAGTGAAATTGACTTTGCTGCAGTGAATTGCTACAGTAAAAATTGACTTTGCTACAGTAACTTTGCTACAGTGGTATATTTTATGGATAACTTAAGGCTATATTTTGACAAAGGTACGTGTCACGAAACGTAAAATGCAAGTTTTCTCAGCGTACGAAAGGACATTCGAAAAACCAGAACCGGGACATAAGTCGAGTGATGACGTACGACTTATCGGAACAAAAATTACAAGTCAACTATGCACGTGAATTTAATATAATATATAATTAATTATTTAAATTATATATATTATATTAATAATTAATTATGTCGACGAGCTAAATTACAAAACAATGTGAGCTGTCCCTGGTCCTCATGCGAGTCGCATGGCCAGAAGGCCATTTCCATGCGAGTCGCATGACTCCAGATTTCAGGCCAAGTGCTATAAATTCTCGAGTTTTGGCCAGATAAATCACACACATATTATTTTTACTCCGTATTTATTTATTTTATTATTATTATTATTATTATTATTATTATTAATAATAAGATTATTATTAATCTTATTATTTTTATTATTAGTGTTATTATTTTTGCGATACAAATATAATAATGTACATAAAATATTACGACGGAGTGCTGTCCAAGTAATTTTCAAAATGAGCTTTCGAGCAAGCTAGAGCTAAGGAAATTATGGGTTATTGCCAAGGAGGTTATTGGTAATGTTCGGGGGTATTTTTTTGTGAATCAAACCTCGTGTTTATCATCTCCGATGCGTCTACGTGCTTTCCTGCAATATTGTATATCAATATTAAACAGTGAGTTCATATGATCCCTTTTTCAAATTATATTTTTGGGCTGAGAATACATGCGCAGTTTTATAAACTGTTTTACTAAATGGATACAAATACTAAAACTGATTTTGTGTGAGTTTCATTACTCCCATTTTATATATATTTTTGGGACTGAGAATACATGCGCTGTTTTACTAAATGGATACAAATACTAAAACTGATTTTGTGTGAGTTCATTTGATCCCTTTTTACATATATTTTTGGGCTGAGAATACATGCAAATGCTTTATTAACCGATATACAATATTTATATGCGTGAGTTTCATTGCTCCTTTTTTAATTGCTTTTGAAATCTATATTTTTGGGCTGAGAATACATGCACTTTATTTTAAACGCAATGGATACAAGTACATACTAAATTCTACACCGAGTTTGAACCGAAAATCCCTTAGCTTTGGTAACTAGTAACTGCCAGTTATAAGAACTGGTGGGCGCGAGTAGTAGTATATGGATCCATAGGGCTTGATATCCCCGTCCGAGCTAGAGCACTAGCCTTTTAACGGATGTATGCTATTTGAGAAGCGTACACGTTGGTTTGCGTGTATTTTTAAGATGATTATACAAAGGGTACAAATTATATATACATTAAGTTTAGTTACCAGGGTGATCAATTTCGTAGAAAACCTATTGATAAACGTTTCTGGATGAAACAACTGAAATCTTGTGATCCACCTTTTATGTAAAACCTATTGATAAACGTTTCTGGATGAAACAACTGAAATCTTGTGATCCACCTTTTATGTAAAACCTATTGATAAACGTTTCTGGATGAAACAACTGAAATCTTGTGATCCACCTTTTATGTAAAACCTATTGATAAACGTTTCTGGATGAAACAACTGAAATCTTGTGATCCACCTTTTATGTAAAACCTATTGATAAACGTTTCTGGATGAAACAACTGAAATCTTGTGATCCACCTTTTATGTAAAACCTATTGATAAACGTTTCTGGATGAAACAACTGAAATCTTGTGATCCACCTTTTATGTAAAACCTATTGATAAACGTTTCTGGATGAAACAACTGAAATCTTGTGATCCACCTTTTATGTAAAACCTATTGATAAACGTTTCGGATGAAATAACTGAAATCTTGTGATCCACCTTTTATGTAAAACCTATTGATAAACGTTTTGAATAAAACAACTGAACTTTTGTAAATCCACATTGATATACGGATTATGTGTAATATTAAAACTATGAACTCACCAACCTTTGTGTTGACACTTGAAGCATGTTTATTCTCAGGTTTCTAGAAGTCTTCCGCTGTTTGCTTATATGTTAGACAAGCTATGTGCATGGAGTCATACATGGCATATTTTTCAAGGAAACGTTGCATTCACCAAATCATCACCATGTATCTTATTTTGACTGTACTGTCAACGGAAGTACTATTGTAAACTATTATTTACAGTGATTGTCTATATGTAGAAATCATCAGATGTTAAAAACCTTTGATTTAAATATTCATTTATGGTGTGCCTTTTCAAAAGAATGCAATGTTTACAAAACGTATCATATAGAGGTCAAATACCTCGCAATGAAATCAATGAATGACGTATTGTCCATATGGATTTGGAGCGATCGTCACAGTTGGTATCAGAGCGTTGGTCTTAGCGAACCAGAATTTGCATTAGTGTGTCTAACCGGTTATTGTTAGGATACATTAGTGAGTCTGGACTTCGACCATGTCTGCATGATAAAATTTGTTGCTTATAATTTTTTTTTGTTAGAAATTACCTGCTTATCATTCCTTGTGTGGAAAATTACCTGCTTATAATACTAGTCTAGACACACCTTATTGCATGGATTGCATGACTAGTGTATAGACAAAATGAATATCTTAGCGTATCTGTTACTGTTACCTTTACTTGACAGTTTCCGAAAGTTTCTCCATAATTTACGGATCCTTTGTACTATATAAAGGTATTCTATGTAATTAAAATATCATCCGATATCCGAAAATCATTTCACATCGAAAATTATTTATCTAACCGTGTAAGATGAATTCTGCAAGTAATTCGAGTTCTTCGGATTCCGATATGAATTTCCACCTGAGTTCCGAAAGCAGTGTAACCGGAATGAATCAACCAATCAGTCATCACCAATTCTGGATGAATTGGGGATGGGTTCGTAATCAACTTAATCAATGGAGACAAGAGGAAGGCGATCCTTTCCACCAACCGAATTCACCTCTTGGTGAGGAACCTGAGGCACTTACCGGCGAACCCGTTCGAAACACTATCTTTACCCTAATTTCCAGGATATTTCGCAACGATTATATGATAACTAGAATTTTAAACTTTATTCATCCTCTCGTACCAACCGCCAATCATCCTGGAATAATAGAAGAAGTTAACGAGCTTCGCGCTCGAGTTGTGGCTTTGGAGAATATGATGCACAATTTGCAGGCATCACAGGCAGCACCGGTAGCACCACCAGAACCAGCAGCACAACCAATAACAGTACCAGCACCACCAATAACAACATCCGCAACGTAAACCTTAACCTCACAATCTGTCCCACGAGTATCAACCTCATACGCACCGTAGGCACCGAAGAATACTAATAACCATAAACGATGAAGTATTAATTCATAACTTCATTGGAGAAATATCCTGCGACGATTATGTAATCTTTAATATAGAAGAGATTATTCGTTTCTAGTTCCAACCGAAAATCAAATGAGTTTAATAACTCATTAAATCTATATTACATCTGAAGGAAATATACATACATATATTTTCATAAAGATTGTAATTGAAAATCCTTTTGTACAAACTGTTAATGATGAGAATATTTTAACGGGTAGGTAATACCCTAGAAATATATAAATTCCACATTAATATGTTACACTATACATTCTTCAATTCTGATTCAGCAATCATTAACTATACTGCTCAAACCTATAGATATACGTATCTGTTCATCGCAGAATAACCATTTTCATTCAATTTCATATTCTGATTTCGATAGATCAGAATCCAAGTCAAGATTAAACGAAAAACATCACTCTTAGATTCCTACATCTTTCAAAACCATGCTTCGAAACCCATGTTTTGAATTCAGAACAGTACTAGAACATCATATGATTATATTTTGCGTTCAAACCCATCGAAATTCTTGGAAACACTTCAATTAATGAACAAACGAGAAGACAAACCAACTACACGATATCTACGAGAAGAAAGATTTGTACTTATAATCATATATCTGGAAAGCTCTCGAAACCTAAGTAAAACTTTAACACGTATCTGTGATAAATCCTTCGGCATTATTATTACTGAAAGTAACCTTGCAATTCCTTTTTAAAAGTATCCAGTATTATCACCCATTCAACTAGTCAACGACGACCTTTCAGACTTATAACTTTGGCATATACGTTTTTTTTTACTGGGGAACCTTTTATGTTCCACCATATTAGCAGTAAATGTACCAGCGACTCCGTCACTCTGCTATTTGAAACTCTCCAAAAATCACTATATATACATTGAAACCCTATCATGTACTCATCCACATCTTGTAACAATAGTTGCCATTCCAACTATCGGGAATTTGCAATCAGTATTTTGAAATCTTGCAGCACGTCTACGCCAACAGTTATATGTGTACATATAACGTCTACCTCCTCGAATTACATACTTCGAATGTGAAGTTTTTGAAAAACACCCCAAACTATGAAACTAGTTCTCTGAAATTGGAACAATGCTGATGAAGCAGCAAAAACTGTAAACGACCTTAACAGTCAAAAGTTTGATGATAAAGAATAGTATGGTGGTAAAGCAGAGAAAAAGAGAAGGTTTGGAATTGAAAAACGGATTGAGCAGACCATGAAGGAGGCTGTGGACAAATCACAAAGACTAAATCTACCTTCAAAGAATCCAAATGATTCAGAGTCTGCTTAAGTCATTAAAGAATACCTTGCTCCTTATACTAAAACCTTTGCGGACAATATTCTTCATCATCATCTTATCTTAAATATTCTAAGATATCATCGTATCTCCCATTATAAATATCCTCCATATTTCTGAAGATATTTTTTTTAAACCATTCTTATCTGAAATCATTACCTCTTCGCGCTATCTGTGTTACATCATAAAAGAAACTATTTTAATTTCTAAAATCTAAAAAAAAATTCGAAAAAAAAAAATGGATGTTTTGAAGTAATGTTGGGAACTGAAGCATGAGTTAGTATAATATAATGACACTTGATCAACGTGATTATATTACAGTAGGTCATGTTGAGTTTCTAATGGAACGTGACAAAGGTTCACAGATCACACCCTCATCATAAACCATGTTACATAAATCTTTCATTCTATATAATCTCTAAATATATCAAGAAAATATATTTCTTGATGATTCGGTCTTTTCCGGATATTCTGGTAATTTGACAAGTCAGATTGTGCCATTACCGTTTCTTTCGTAGAACATTAATTATGTTTATTCTGAAATTCATACCTACGAATTCTGGACCATTATTCGCTTGACTTAAGGTCGGGAAGAGAAAACGAAAGCTTGAAGCTCCGAAATATAATGGAGAATATAAAGCCCGATAACAACCCCGAAATTACAAACCGTGTATATCAATGCGTATAGCAACATAAAGACACGGGAGAATGAAAAACACTATAACCCCAAGGTAATAGTAGAAGAAAATAACTTCCTCTGGTGGTAGATGAAAAAGAAGAATGAAGGATACGATAGCCAGGAAAATATCAAGAATCAGAACTGGATTAAGCATTTTCACAATCTGTTGGGATGTATGAAATAATAAAGAAGAAAGTAGGAGTGGTGAAAATAAATGAAACGGAAGAGGTCAATTTATAGCGAAATATCAGACATAGCAATCGAGGCAGATTACACATTTAATCAAAGAAAATCCTAATTTCCGCAAATTCCGAAGAATCAAATCTTATTTAGATTATGAAGATTTTCTATTGCTTAAATTCCGGAAATCAATCGTTACTACGTCAAGAGTTAAAACGTATCTCTATTCTCCATTTCACTCTATTACGATAACTTCTCTCATACGCTTCGAGTAATTGGATTGTTTTATCCATATTATTCAACGGTGATAAAAAATCTATTTATCAACACATTTTCATCATGAAAACATTTTTATTGTTAGCCATGACGACCTCACTCAAATTTCGGGACGAAATTTCTTTAACGGGTAGGTACTGTGATGACCCGAAAATTTTGACTAAATTTAAACTTAATCTTTGTATGATTAACATTTCTGACACGATAAGCAAAGTCTGTAAAACTGAATCTCAAAATTTTTGAAATACCTTCGGTTGTTTTCGACGATTCGCGAACAATTATATGTAAACAGATACATATATACTATAACATGAAAAGGTAACAATGTATTAATTGTTTGATACCGTACATTAAACTTAATGGTTTAAATATCTATTTGAATATATATGATAAGTTGAGATATTTATTATTAAAATTTATTTATAAATAACTTCCAATGTGTATTTAAAAATTGATTTATGTATATTAAAAAGATATATACATATATATAATAAACGATAGTAACATTCGTTTATTGATTCGATTGATATTTAGATAAGTTAAATAAAGCGTTTAAGATGAACCAGTAAAACACTAATTTGCTACAGTGTTTTCCAATTTGCCACATTACTCAAAATGCTACAGTGTTTTCGAAAATCACTATTTGCTACAGTGAAATTGACTTTGCTGCAGTGAATTGCTACAGTAAAAATTGACTTTGCTACAGTAACTTTGCTACAGTGGTATATTTTATGGATAACTTAAGGCTATATTTTGACAAAGGTACGTGTCACGAAACGTAAAATGCAAGTTTTCTCAGCGTACGAAAGGACATTCGAAAAACCAGAACCGGGACATAAGTCGAGTGATGACGTACGACTTATCGGAACAAAAATTACAAGTCAACTATGCACGTGAATTTAATATAATATATAATTAATTATTTAAATTATATATATTATATTAATAATTAATTATGTCGACGAGCTAAATTACAAAACAATGTGAGCTGTCCCTGGTCCTCATGCGAGTCGCATGGCCAGAAGGCCATTTCCATGCGAGTCGCATGACTCCAGATTTCAGGCCAAGTGCTATAAATTCTCGAGTTTTGGCCAGATAAATCACACACATATTATTTTTACTCCGTATTTATTTATTTTATTATTATTATTATTATTATTATTAATAATAATAAGATTATTATTAATCTTATTATTTTTATTATTAGTGTTATTATTTTTGCGATACAAATATAATAATGTACATAAAATATTACGACGGAGTGCTGTCCAAGTAATTTTCAAAATGAGCTTTCGAGCAAGCTAGAGCTAAGGAAATTATGGGTTATTGCCAAGGAGGTTATTGGTAATGTTCGGGGGTATTTTTTTGTGAATCAAACCTCGTGTTTATCATCTCCGATGCGTCTACGTGCTTTCCTGCAATATTGTATATCAATATTAAACAGTGAGTTCATATGATCCCTTTTTCAAATTATATTTTTGGGCTGAGAATACATGCGCAGTTTTATAAACTGTTTTACTAAATGGATACAAATACTAAAACTGATTTTGTGTGAGTTTCATTACTCCCTTTTTATATATATTTTTGGGACTGAGAATACATGCGCTGTTTTACTAAATGGATACAAATACTAAAACTGATTTTGTGTGAGTTCATTTGATCCCTTTTTACATATATTTTTGGGCTGAGAATACATGCAAATGCTTTATTAACCGATATACAATATTTATATGCGTGAGTTTCATTGCTCCTTTTTTAATTGCTTTTGAAATCTATATTTTTGGGCTGAGAATACATGCACTTTATTTTAAACGCAATGGATACAAGTACATACTAAATTCTACACCGAGTTTGAACCGAAAATCCCTTAGCTTTGGTAACTAGTAACTGCCAGTTATAAGAACTGGTGGGCGCGAGTAGTAGTATATGGATCCATAGGGCTTGATATCCCCGTCCGAGCTAGAGCACTAGCCTTTTAACGGACGTATGCTATTTGAGAAGCGTACACGTTGGTTTGCGTGTATTTTTAAGATGATTATACAAAGGGTACAAATTATATATACGTTAAGTTTAGTTACCAGGGTGATCAATTTCGTAGAAAACCTATTGATAAACGTTTCTGGATGAAACAACTGAAATCTTGTGATCCACCTTTTATGTAAAACCTATTGATAAACGTTTCTGGATGAAACAACTGAAATCTTGTGATCCACCTTTTATGTAAAACCTATTGATAAACGTTTCTGGATGAAACAACTGAAATCTTGTGATCCACCTTTTATGTAAAACCTATTGATAAACGTTTCTGGATGAAACAACTGAAATCTTGTGATCCACCTTTTATGTAAAACCTATTGATAAACGTTTCTGGATGAAACAACTGAAATCTTGTGATCCACCTTTTATGTAAAACCTATTGATAAACGTTTCTGGATGAAACAACTGAAATCTTGTGATCCACCTTTTATGTAAAACCTATTGATAAACGTTTCTGGATGAAACAACTGAAATCTTGTGATCCACCTTTTATGTAAAACCTATTGATAAACGTTTCGGATGAAATAACTGAAATCTTGTGATCCACCTTTTATGTAAAACCTATTGATAAACGTTTTGAATAAAACAACTGAACTTTTGTAAATCCACATTGATATACGGATTATGTGTAATATTAAAACTATGAACTCACCAACCTTTGTGTTGACACTTGAAGCATGTTTATTCTCAGGTTTCTAGAAGTCTTCCGCTGTTTGCTTATATGTTAGACAAGCTATGTGCATGGAGTCATACATGGCATATTTTTCAAGGAAACGTTGCATTCACCAAATCATCACCATGTATCTTATTTTGACTGTACTGTCAACGGAAGTACTATTGTAAACTATTATTTACAGTGATTGTCTATATGTAGAAATCATCAGATGTTAAAAACCTTTGATTTAAATATTCATTTATGGTGTGCCTTTTCAAAAGAATGCAATGTTTACAAAACGTATCATATAGAGGTCAAATACCTCGCAATGAAATCAATGAATGACGTATTGTCCATATGGATTTGGAGCGATCGTCACATATTAATTAGAAAATAATACATTTTATTATTATTAACATTAATAATAAAATTATCATCACTCTTATTAGTATCATTATTTTTTTAATATTAATATAAATATAATAATTATTATTATTAGTAATACATTTATTAGTTATTAACATTTAAACTATAAAAACCAAAACAAATCGTACCTTATTGTTATGTGTAGCAATCAAACTGTTTTAAATTACTAACCCTGTCTCCAAATGCATTACAAGACAAAATTGAACAATCAGATACAACCAAATTCGGTTCTCAATCCCTTTCACTTTTTCATGTATTTATTAATTTATTTTTCTTTCCTTCCTGAGTCATTTTTTTATATCAAAATTATACATATATAAATAAGTATCGATCCTTCAATTATTAAGGGAATCCAATTAACTTTCCTTCTCCATTAATAAATTTTAACAGCAAATGTATGATTTTATCTGTTAATAAAAACAATTTTTTTTTAAAAATTCGTATGTCTCTGCTCGTACAACCTTTTACTCAAAATTCGATTGGTAATTAAATGTAAAAATCTATTAAAGCAGTTTTGTTAGGATTCTTACACTCAATCTTTCTGCAAAGTTTCATCCCTCAATTCTTTATATCAAGCTACAATTGTTGAGTCAAAGTTTTTGGAGTAAAAAGTCAAACAATTTTTCTTGATCAAATTCTAGTAATCTGTTGCAATTGAAGTTAAATTGATGAATTCTAAAGTTTCTATAGATCATTTAAAACATACTTCATGTTGAAACCTTTATCTAAAACGTGGTAAATCGCAAGATCAATTTTTTTTTTCCTTGAAGACAGCGACGAGCAGAGGTTGTTTTTTTTTTTTTTTTTTTTCAAACCAATTAATCTCACTTAATCATTTACATGTTGGAGATTAAATCCTAGAGTCAAGAGTAATTATAATTAAGGTTAAAAGGAATTGGTTCGGTGTTGGTTGGAATTGAAGAAGATGAACATGGAAGGAAAATAATACAGTTTATATATTTCTGAAATGGGTATTAATCAGGAAAATGGGCAATAGCCCAATGGTTAGATGGTGTTGGGTATGAACGGGAGGTTGCGGGTTCGAGTCCCGTCTCGGGCAGTTTATCTCTTTTTGTTCCTAAGGTATAATTTTATATTTATTATTATTATTAATACTAATTATTATTATTATTATTATTATTATTATTATTATTATTATTATTATTATTATTATTATTATTATTATTATTATTATTATTATTATTATTATTATTATTATTATTATTATTATTGCTATTATTGCTATTATTATTATTGCTATTATTATTATTATTAACATACTTATTGTTGTTATGTCAAAAATGTTATATTATTAACAAAAGGATTATTAATATATTTTATGATATTATTATTACCACTACTAGTATTATACTTATAAATTATTAATATCATCATAAAAAAAATTATTATTATTATTATTATTATTATTATTATTATTATTATTATTATTATTATTATTATTATTATTATTATTATTATTATTATTATTATTATTATTATTATTATTATTATTATTATTATTATTAATACAAATGTCATGAGTATTGATATCGTTTTAGTATTAGCCTTAAGTATTATTATCATTGTTATTATCATTATTATGTTTATTATTATTACTAGTAATATGAGTATAATTACTAATAATATTATCTTTATTAAAAATATAAATATTAGTAATATATTATTAAACTTATTTTATTATGATTAGTTGTAAAATGGATAGTTTTATATAAAAATACAATACAACGATAATAAAATTTACATACCACTACATTATTATTATTAGAATGATAATTACTAAGCTATATATATAAAAGGTATCAATTAATACGTAAATATATATTGTTATCATATATAAACTCTAATATATATTTTTGTAACATATTATAAAGAATGGTAAAATATTATTTATATTTATGTATAAACTAAATATATTAAATTGATCTAAATAACAAATGATAAAAACAAGTACATTATTAATAATAATTTATATAAACTTGCTCGATTACAATTATGTGTATTAATAAATAAACAAATGATATAGGTTCGTGAATCCGAGGCCGACCATGCATTGTTCAATATAGTCATATGTATTTTTACTACAAAATACATTAGGTGAGTTTCATTTGCTCCCTTTTTAAATGCTTTTGCAATATATATTTTTGGGACTGAGAATGCACGCGCTTTTATAAATGTTTTACGAAATAGACACAAGTAATCGAAACTACATTATATGGTTGGATGATCGAAATCGAATATGCCCTTTTTTATTAAGTCTGGTAATCTAAGAATTAGGGAACAGACACCCTAATTGACGCGAATCCTAAAGATAGATCTATTGGGCCTAACAAACCCCATCCAAAGTACCGGATGCTTTAGTACTTCGAAATTTATATCATATCCGAAGGGTGTCCCGGAATGATGGGGATATTCTTAAATATGCATCTTGTTAATGTCGGTTACCAGGTGTGCACCATATGAATGATTTTTATCTCTATGTATGGGATGTGTATTGAAATATGAAATCTTGTGGTCTATTAAAATTATGAAATGATTATTTATGCTAAACTAATGAACTCACCAGCCTTTTGGTTGACACTTGAAAGCATGTTTATTCTCAGGTACGAAAGAAATCTTCCGCTGTGCATTTGATCATTCTAAAGATATTACTTGGAGTCATTCATGACATATTTCAAAAGACGTTGCATTCGAGTCGTTGAGTTTATCAAAGATCATTATTAAGTCAATTATAGTTGGATATATTATGAAATGGTATGCATGTCCGTCAACTTTAGATGAAATGAAAGATTGTCTTTTCAAAACGAATGCAATGTTTGTAAAATGTATCATATAGAGGTCAAGTACCTCGCGATGTAATCAACTGTTGTGAATCGTTTATAATCGATATGGACTTCGTCCGGATGGATTAGGACGGGTCCTTTCAGCTTTAACCTTCGAGCAAGTGAAACACTTACCAACATAAGTTGCAACGTCCTTCTTAAGATTCGGCCACCAATACTGTTCTTTAAGGTCGTGGTACATTTTGCCCGCTCCAGGATGAATCGAATATCTCGATTTGTGTGCTTCATCAAGTATCAGGTTCCGTAGATCTCCATAATAAGGTACCCAAATTCTTCCGGCATAACATCGGAGTCCAGACTCCCTAACCTCGAATCGAGAGACAAGTATGTTCAAATGTTCATGAGATATATTCTCCTCCTTGAGAGCCTCATCTTGGGCTACTCTGATCTGACTGTTGAGGTTCGAATGAATAGTGATGTTCAGAGCCCTAACTCGAAGAGGTGCCATCCTCTCCTTTCTGCTTAAAGCGTCAGCTACAACATTGGCCTTGCCAGGGTGATAACGGAGTTCACAATCGTAGTCATTGAGCGTCTCGATCCATCGACGCTGTCTCATATTTAGTTGCTTCTGATCAAAGATGTGCTGGAGACTCTTGTGGTCGGTGAAGATAGTGCTCTTAGTTCCATACAAATAATGTCTCCACAATTTGAGTGCAAAGACAACGGCTCCAAGTTCAAGATCATGTGTAGTGTAGTTCTGCTCGTGAATCTTCAATTGGCGGGAGGCATAGGCAATAACCTTTGATCGTTGCATCAGTACACAACCAAAACCACTCTTTGATGCATCACAATAAACAACAAGGTCGTCACTGCCTTCAGGAAGTGATAGGATAGGTGCGGTGGTTAACTTCTTCTTCAAAGTTTGAAATGATGATTCGTGTGCGGGTTCCCAAATGAACTTCTTGCCCTTGTGAGTTAGCGCGGTCAAAGGACGCGCAATCAGAGAGAAACCTTCGATAAACCTTCGGTAATAACCGGCGAGACCTAGGAATTGGCGAATATGCGTTGGAGTAGTGGGGGTCTCCCACTTGCTGATGGCTTCAATCTTGGCGGGATCAACTTTGATACCCTGGTCGCATACAACATGACCCAAAAATTGTACTTCCTTCAACCAAAATTCACACTTGGAGAATTTGGCGTAAAGTTGCTCTTGTCTTAAGAGTTCAAGCACTAATCGGAGGTGTTGCTCATGTTCTTCTTCGCTCTTAGAGTAGATGAGGATATCATCTATGAAGACGATAACAAACTTATCCAAGTAAGGCTTGCAGACACGATTCATGAGGTCCATGAACACGGCAGGTGCATTTGTCAAACCGAATGGCATCACGAGAAACTCATAATGACCATAACGGGTCCTGAATGCAGTTTTCATCACGTCACTTTCCTTCACCCTCAGTTGGTGATATCCGGATCGCAAATCGATCTTTGAATAAACGCTCGATCCTTGTAGTTGATCAAAAAGATCATCAATTCGTGGAAGAGGATACCGATTCTTGATAGTCAGTTTGTTGAGTTCACGGTAGTCGATACACATACGGAAGGATCCATCCTTCTTCTTCACAAACAGAACAGGTGCGCCCCAAGGTGAGAAACTTGGTTGGATAAATCCTCGATCAAGTAGTTCTTGTAGTTGACTCTATAATTCTTGCATCTCAGAAGGTGCGAGTCTATAAGGTGCGCGAGCTACAGGTGCAGCTCCTGGCACTAAGTCAATATGAAACTCTACTGCTCTTTGCGGCAGCAATCCAGGCAATTCCTCTAGGAAGACATCAGAAAATTCGTTTACAATTCGAACGTCGTTCACGCTCTTCACCTCAGTTTCTACCGCTTTCACATGTGCTAGGACAGCAAAGCGTCCCTTCTTCATAATCTTTTGCGCTTTCACGCAACTAATGAGGTTCAACTTCGAGGTACATCTCTCTCCATAGATAACCAGTGGTTCGCCATCTCCTTGTGGTATGCGAAGTGCTTTATCTCCACAGATAATATCGGCCTTTATCTTGCTCAACCAATCCATACCGACGATCACGTCAAAACTTCCCAGTTTGATAGGTATCAAGTCAATTTCGAAATCTGCACCAGCTATGTTGATAACAGCTCCACGACTAATATGGTCAACCTTTTCAAGTTTTCCATTTGCGACCTCGACAAGCATACTTTCTTTTAACGGGACTAATGACCAATTAATCTTATCGGAAAAATGTCTACATACATAACTTCTATCCGCACCAGTATCAAACAAGACAGAAGCTAAAAGATTGTTGATTGTGAATATACCTGTCACCAAGTCGGGGTTATCGCGTGCATCCCTTGCATTAACATTGAAGGCTCTACCTCGGGGTGGTCCTCCGTCTTTTCACTTATTTGGGCAAAAGTTTCTGAAATGGCCCGTCTGCCCACATTCGTAGCACTTCTTCGGTCCATTGGTGTTCGGTTTCCCATTCAAAGTGGTGACCTTGCAGTCCTTTCCGATATGCCCAGCCCGTTGGCACTTCTCACAGACAACATTGCAATATCCAGTATGGTGCTTGTAGCACCGCTTGTATTGTGGTAAGGTTCCTTTGTAGTTCGGGTTGGTGTTGGTGTTGTTGTTGGGATTAGGGTTTCCACCGTTGTTGTGCCTCTTGGCGGGGGTTTGATCGTAGTTTCTCCCCCTGTTGTTGTTGTTGTTGTGGTTGTTGTGGTTATTAGTTATGGTTGTTATGGTTGTTGTGGTTGTTGTCCCATTTCCTCTTTTCGCTACTACCAGCTTCAAACTTAGCCTTCTCCGGCTCATCAATAAGAATCTGATTCATGAGAGTATGCGCCATGCGCATTGCTTCGGGAACATTCGGTGGTTTGGATGAGGTGACATTTCCTTTGATGGACTTAGGGAGTCCCGAGAAGTATTTCTCCATGCGCTTGAATTCGGGGGTGACCATGGTCAGACACATCAGTGCTAACTCCAAAAACCTACGATTGTAACTGTTAAGGTCGTTCCCTACGGCCTTCAACTGCATGAATTCAATTTCCATCTTCTGAATTTCGGTTCTCGGACAATACTCATCAATCATAGCCGCCTTGAATTCCTCCCATGGCATAGCATACGCCTCATCGATACCTTTCGCTTGAGCTAACATGTTCCACCACGTTAGCGCGCCATCAGATAGCGTGCAAGATGCAAACTTGGTCTTATTGTCCTCCGAACAGTTGCTAACTCGGAATACTGATTCAAGTTTCTCGAACCATCTGGTGAGACCAACTGGTCCCTCGGTGCCGCTGAAGTTATGCGGTTTTCAGCTCTGGAATTCCTTGTATGTACACCCATTTCGAACGAGTGGGATAACTGGTGGTGGTGGCGGTGGAGCTTGGAGATTTCTTTCTGCTAGGGCTGCAGCAACCCGTTCGCTGATCATGTCCTCAATCTGGGCGGCGGTTGTAGTGACCCGAACTTTTCCATGTTTATATATATTAATTGAGATTGATATTTACACGATTAAATGTTTCCAACATGTTAAGCAATCAAAATTGTTAAGACTTGATTAATTAAAATATGTTTCATATAGACAATTGACCACCCAAGTTGATCGGCGATTCACGAACGTTAAAACTTGTAAAAATGACATGACGATATATATATGGATATACATATGGTTAATATGAGATTATGATAAGTAAGTATCTCCATAAGTATATTAACAATGAGTTATATACATATAAACAAGACTACTAACTTAAGGATTTCGAAACGAGACATATATGTAACGATTATCGTTGTAACGACATTTAAATGTATATATATCATATTAAGATATATTAATATATCATAATATCATGATAATATAATAATTTAACATCTCATTAGATATAATAAACAATGGGTTAACAACATTAATTGAGATCGTTAACTTAAAGGTTTCAAAACAACACTTACATGTAACGACTAACGATGACTTAACAACTCAGTTAAAATGTATATACATGTAGTGTATTTAGATGTATTAAAATACTTTTGGAAGACTTCAAGACATATATCAAAACACTCATACTTAATGAAAATGGTTACAGTTACTTTCCCATTCTTTTCTTTCATCAAGAATTCTAGTCGTATTCTTACCCGTATTATACACAGCTTCAAAACGTACTTACTATGGGTATATACCAATAGGAACTAGCATGGGATTCCACTCTTGATTATGTCATGTATGACTAATCAATTTTAACTTCTACCATGAGCTAGTCAACTAACTAGAACTCCTTTTAACCCCACTCACCACTCACCAATTACCACTCATCATTCACTCCATTTCACTTCCAATTCTCTTTCTAATTCTCTCTCAACACACACACACACACTATTATGAACGTATTTTTCCAGTAGTTAATCATCATCTTCATCAAAAATCACTTCAAGAATCAAGCTATAATCATCATAGGAAGAACACTTCAAGAACACTTCAAAAATCCCTTCAAGTTTACTAAATTACTTCCAAGCTTTCTAATCCATTCCAAGTAATCATCTAAGATCAAGAAACCTTTGTTATATACAGTAGGTTATCTTTCTTATTCAAGGTAATATTCATATTCAAACTTTGATTCAATTTCTATAACTATAAACTATCTTAATTCGAGTAAAAATCTTACTTGAACTTGTTTTTGTGTCATGATCCTACTTCAAGAACTTTCAAGCCATCCAAGATCCTTTGAAGCTAGATCATTTCTTGTCACTTACAGTAGGTTTACCTACTAAACTTGAGGTAGTAATGATGTTCATAACATCATTCGATTCATATATATAAAACTATCTTATTCGAAGGTTTAAACTCGTAATCACTAGAACATAGTTTAGTTAATTCTAAACTTGTTCGCAAACAAAAGTTAATCCTTCTAACTTGACTTTTAAAATCAACTAAACACATGTTCTATATCTATATGATATTCTAACTTAATGATTTAAAACCTGGAAACACGAAAAACACCGTAAAACCGGATTTACGCCGTCGTAGTAACACCGCGGGCTGTTTTGGGTTAGTTAATTAAAAACTATGATAAACTTTGATTTAAAAGTTGTTATTCTGAGAAAATGATTTTTATTATGAACATGAAACTATATCCAAAAATTATGGTTAAACTCAAAGTGGAAGTATGTTTTCTAAAATGGTCATCTAGACGTCGTTCTTTCGACTGAAATGACTACCTTTATAAAAACGACTTGTAACTTATTTTTCGACTATAAACCTATACTTTTTATGTTTAGATTCATAAAATAGAGTTCAATATGAAACCATAGCAATTTGATTCACTCAAAACGGATTTAAAATGAAGAAGTTATGGGTAAAACAAGATTGGATAATTTTTCTCATTTTAGCTACGTGAAAATTGGTAACAAATCTATTCCAACCATAACTTAATCAACTTGTAATGTATATTATGTAATCTTGAGATACCATAGACACGTATACAATGTTTCGACCTATCATGTCGACACATCTATATATATTTCGGAACAACCATAGACACTCTATATGTGAATGTTGGAGTTAGCTATACAGGGTTGAGGTTGATTCCAAAATATATATAGTTTGAGTTGTGATCAATACTGAGATAAGTATACACTGGGTCGTGGATTGATTCAAGATAATATTTATCGATTTATTTCTGTACATCTAACTGTGGACAACTAGTTGTAGGTTACTAACGAGGACAGCTGACTTAATAAACTTAAAACATCAAAATATATTAAAAGTGTTGTAAATATATTTTGAACATACTTTAATATACATGTATATATTGTTATAGGTTCGTGAATCAACAGTGGCCAAGTCTTACTTCTCGACGAAGTAAAAATCTGTGAAAGTGAGTTATAGTCCCACTTTTAAAATCTAATATTTTTGGGATGAGAATACATGCAGGTTTTATAAATGATTTACAAAATAGACACAAGTACGTGAAACTACATTCTATGGTTGAATTATCGAAATCGAATATGCCCCTTTTTATTAAGTCTGATAATCTAAGAATTAGGGAACAGACACCCTAATTGACGCTAATCCTAAAGATAGATCTATTGGGCCTAACAAACCCCATCCAAAGTACCGGATGCTTTAGTAATTCGAAATTTATATCATATCCGAAAGGTGTCCCGAAATGATGGGGATATTCTTATATATGCATCTTGTTATTGTCGGTTACCAGGTGTTCACCATATGAATGATTTTTATCTCTATGTATGGGATGTGTATTGAAATATGAAATCTTGTGGTCTATTGTTACGATTTGATATATATAGGTTAAACCTATAACTCACCAACATTTTTGTTGACGTTTAAAGCATGTTTATTCTCAGGTGAATATTAAGAGCTTCCGCTGTTGCATACTAAAATAAGGACAAGATTTGGAGTCCATGTTTGTATGATATTGTGTAAAAACTGCATTCAAGAAACTGATTTCGATGTAACATATTTGTATTGTAAACCATTATGTAATGGTCGTGTGTAAACAGGATATTTTAGATTATCATTATTTGATAATCTACGTAAAGCTTTTTAAACCTTTATTTATGAAATAAAGGTTATGGTTTGTTTTAAAAATGAATGCAGTCTTTGAAAAACGTCTCATATAGAGGTCAAAACCTCGCAACGAAATCAATTAATATGGAACGTTTTTAATCAATAAGAACGGGACATTTCAGTTAGTGACCCGAACTTTTCCATGTTTATATATATTAATTGAGATTGATATTTACATGATTAAATGTTTCCAACATGTTAAGCAATCAAAATTGTTAAGACTTGATTAATTGAAATATGTTTCATATAGACAATTGACCACCCAAGTTGACCGGCGATTCACGAACGTTAAAACTTGTAAAAACGACATGACGATATATATATGGATATACATATGGTTAACATGAGATTATGATAAGTAAGTATCTCTATAAGTATATTAACAATGAGTTATATACATATAAACAAGACTACTAACTTAAGGATTTCGAAACGAGACATATATGTAACGATTATCGTTGTAACGACATTTAAATGTATATATATCATATTAAGATATATTAATATATCATAATATCATGATAATATAATAATTTAACATCTCATTAGATATAATAAACAATGGGTTAACAACATTAATTGAGATCGTTAACTTAAAGGTTTCAAAACAACACTTACATGTAACGACTAACGATGACTTAACAACTCAGTTAAAATGTATATACATGTAGTGTATTTAGATGTATTAAAATACTTTTGGAAGACTTCAAGACATATATCAGAACACTCATACTTAATGAAAATGGTTACAGTTACTTTCCCATTCTTTTCTTTCATCAAGAATTCTAGTCGTATTCTTACCCGTATTATACACAGCTTCAAAACGTACTTACTATGGGTATATACCAATAGGAACTAGCATGGGATTCCACTCTTGATTATGTCATGTATGACTAATCAATTTTAACTTCTACCATGAGCTAGTCAACTAACTAGAACTCCTTTTAACCCCACTCACCACTCACCAATTACCACTCATCATTCACTCCATTTCACTTCCAATTCTCTTTCTAATTCTCTCTCAACACACACACACACACACACACTATTATGAACGTATTTTTCCAGTAGTTAATCATCATCTTCATCAAAAATCACTTCAAGAATCAAGCTATAATCATCATAGGAAGAACACTTCAAGAACACTTCAAAAATCCCTTCAAGTTTACTAAATTACTTCCAAGCTTTCTAATCCATTCCAAGTAATCATCTAAGATCAAGAAACCTTTGTTATATACAGTAGGTTATCTTTCTTATTCAAGGTAATATTCATATTCAAACTTTGATTCAATTTCTATAACTATAAACTATCTTAATTCGAGTAAAAATCTTACTTGAACTTGTTTTTGTGTCATGATCCTACTTCAAGAACTTTCAAGCCATCCAAGATCCTTTGAAGCTAGATCATTTCTTGTCACTTCCAGTAGGTTTACCTACTAAACTTGAGGTAGTAATGATGTTCATAACATCATTCGATTCATATATATAAAACTATCTTATTCGAAGGTTTAAACTCGTAATCACTAGAACATAGTTTAGTTAATTCTAAACTTGTTCGCAAACAAAAGTTAATCCTTCTAACTTGACTTTTAAAATCAACTAAACACATGTTCTATATCTATATGATATTCTAACTTAATGATTTAAAACCTGGAAACACGAAAAACACCGTAAAACCGGATTTACGCCGTCGTAGTAACACCGCGGGCTGTTTTGGGTTAGTTAATTAAAAACTATGATAAACTTTGATTTAAAAGTTGTTATTCTGAGAAAATGATTTTTATTATGAACATGAAACTATATCCAAAAATTATGGTTAAACTCAAAGTGGAAGTATGTTTTCTAAAATGGTCATCTAGACGTCGTTCTTTCGACTGAAATGACTACCTTTACAAAAACGACTTGTAACTTATTTTTCAGACTATAAACCTATACTTTTTCTGTTTATATTCATAAAATAGAGTTCAATATGAAACCATAGCAATTTGATTCACTCAAAACGGATTTAAAATGAAGAAGTTATGGGTAAAACAAGATTGGATAATTTTTCTCATTTTAGCTACGTGAAAATTGGTAACAAATCTATTCCAACCATAACTTAATCAACTTGTATTGTATATTATTTAATCTTGAGATACCATAGACACGTATACAATGTTTCGACCTATCATGTCGACACATCCATATATATTTCGGAACAACCATAGACACTCTATATGTGAATGTTGGAGTTAGCTATACAGGGTTGAGGTTGATTCCAAAATATATATAGTTTGAGTTGTGATCAATACTGAGATACGTATACACTGGGTCGTGGATTGATTCAAGATAATATTTATCGATTTATTTCTGTACATCTAACTGTGGACAACTAGTTGTAGGTTACTAACGAGGACAGCTGACTTAATAAACTTAAAACATCAAAATATATTAAAAGTGTTGTAAATATATTTTGAACATACTTTAATATACATGTATATATTGTTATAGGTTCGTGAATCAACAGTGGCCAAGTCTTACTTCTCGACGAAGTAAAAATCTGTGAAAGTGAGTTATAGTCCCACTTTTAAAATCTAATATTTTTGGGATGAGAATACATGCAGGTTTTATAAATGATTTACAAAATAGACACAAGTACGTGAAACTACATTCTATGGTTGAATTATCGAAATCGAATATGCCCCTTTTTGTTAAGTCTGGTAATCTAAGAATTAGGGAACAGACACCCTAATTGACGCGAATCCTAAAGATAGATCTATTGGGCCTAACAAACCCCATCCAAAGTACCGGATGCTTTAGTAATTCGAAATTTATATCATATCCGAAGGGTGTCCCGGAATGATGGGGATATTCTTATATATGCATCTTGTTATTGTCGGTTACCAGGTGTTCACCATATGAATGATTTTTATCTCTATGTATGGGATGTGTATTGAAATATGAAATCTTGTGGTCTATTGTTACGATTTGATATATATAGGTTAAACCTATAACTCACCAACATTTTTGTTGACGTTTAAAGCATGTTTATTCTCAGGTGAATATTAAGAGCTTCCGCTGTTGCATACTAAAATAAGGACAAGATTTGGAGTCCATGTTTGTATGATATTGTGTAAAAACTGCATTCAAGAAACTGATTTCGATGTAACATATTTGTATTGTAAACCATTATGTAATGGTCGTCTGTAAACAGGATATTTTAGATTATCATTATTTGATAATCTACGTAAAGCTTTTTAAACCTTTATTTATGAAATAAAGGTTATGGTTTGTTTTAAAAATGAATGCAGTCTTTGAAAAACGTCTCATATAGAGGTCAAAACCTCGCAACGAAATCAATTAATATGGAACGTTTTTAATCAATAAGAACGGGACATTTCAGCGGTAGGTGTGGATCTTCCGTTAGCCATGGTATTCTAAACAAAAATTTTGACTCAAGTCAAAATCCAGCATTCGATATGTAGTAATATAGTATATAGTAACCAACATGGAATCAAAACATCACATGTTATTAAATAATGCATCTAGGTACAAATACCACAGAATCATCGTACAACAATGTAAATAGAACATCGTGCAAGAATTAAATAACGCAAAGTTCCATTCATTAATAATAATAAGTTTCATACATCTGAATAAGTTCGTACAATACATATGAAATACATGAAACTATATCTAGATTACATCATGAAATCTAAATACAAGGTCCTACGGTGAAGGCGGGTGAACTGCTCCTCGAGCCAACTGCTCCTCGAGCTCAGTGACTCGAGCTCGGAGAGTCTCAATCTCCCTCATCAGTTCCTCGTTAGAGGGAGCTGGTGGGGCAGGCGGTGCAGGTGGGGCGGGTGGTGTGGGTGGTGCCGGTGGTGCTGATGTAGATGGTCTGGCTCCGGATGTAGATGGTACGTCCCTAGATGTAAGTGGTCCGTATCTAAATCTAGGTGGTACGGTTCCAGGAATAGTCAATACGTAACGGGGAACCTTACGTATCTGTGGGTCGGCAGGGTATGGCACAACTCGTTTACGAGCAGTAACCCTACGACGATGGTCAAAAGCGTCAGTAAAAGCACGACCTCCATTCACCCCTGGAATGACGGTGCCGTCAAAACGGTACCGCTTCTTCGGCGGGGTGGAGGGTGCCTGAATAGGTCTATCAGCAGGATCCTCATCATCGCTGGAGTCGTCTGATGATGAAGAATCGACGGATGATGAGTCATCCGAATCATGTGGTGGTGACACTGGTGGCTGAGCTGGTAATCCGAAGCGTCCGAAGGCGGCCAACATCTGTCTGTGTCTGCCTGGCGGAATCACGACAAAACGTCCGTCGGGAGTGCGTCAGAAAGGCGTGCGCATGTGGTTACGAAACGGCCCTTCCCCGAACTCTGCGGGGATCTCAATACCACCAATGCGGGGCTGTGATCTCGAGGGTCCGGGAGCAGACACTGGGGCAGGTGCACTAGTACCAGCTCCGGAAGTAGAAGCGCAGGGATCACTAGTGGGTGTCGGGGCCGGTGTATCGGCAGTAGCAGCAGCAGGTGTAGCAGTAGGTAGGGCGACGGGGTCTGAGTCTGTACTGCCCGAAATGCCAGTAGGTGGAACATCCGACATCTGAACAAGGAAAAAATAAATTTTCCATGTCAGTATGTCATAAAGCAAGCAAATAATAGGCCAACAGTTTAAATCATGTATAACGGTAACTAGCATGGCAATAACAGTAATTCGTATGAAATTAGCATGCAATCGAAAGCAAGTAGCATCATGCAGTAGTGAAATCATGTAGTAGCATACGGCATATAGCGGAAAAAGTAAGCAGTAGCATGCAGTAAATTCAGCGGAAACAAGTAAACTAGCAAGTTGTAGATTAGTCCTATTAGTGAATCCTACTCGGGTCGGTCTTAGACTCACTAATGCAACCTAATTCCCTACAACCAATGCTATGATACCAAATGTGACGCCCCGTACCAAATCATCATGTACGGACCATCAACAACAGGATCATTACAAGGTTAAGTACTATATGCGTTTTCAAAAAGAGTTTACATTCATAATTAAAAGTGATGTCAAACCAACATCGAAAGTTTTACAATCCAAAAGTATGCTTCACTAAGTAGAAGCAATAAATAAGTGTACATGACCCCAAATGGTTGTTACAAGTCATAATTCAAAAGTACTAGTGTTTGAATGCAAAGTAAAGTAGTTCATGCGTGGACAACTCTAAGCAGCGGGTGTCTACAACACAACAAGTAAGACAGCGGAAGCAACCTCAAGCACCTGAGAAATACATGCTTAAAAATGTTAACACAAAGGTTGGTGAGCTATAGTTTAAGTATAACAGTATGTAAGGTAGGCCACGAGATTTCAGTGCTACAAAGAGCGTTTCAAAACAGTATGATAAAGTATATGTTAACCGTGGGCACTTGGTAACTAACTTAACGTTTATACCCCCTGAAAGTACACTTGGCAAGTGCGTATATCTACGAAGTATTAAACACTCATTAAATGCTAGCGCAACTAGCCCGAGTGGGGATGTCAAACCCTATGGATCCATATCTAAGATTCGCGTTCACCGGTTCATAAACCAATGATTAAACGTTACCGAGCTAAAGGGAATCTTTCTGCCGTTATATAACCCACACATATATAAAGTTTAAGTACTCATGCCTAGTATGTAAAACATAAAATCCGCATGTATTCTCAGTTCCCAAAATAAGTTAAAGTAAAAAGGGAATGCTATAACTCACAATGATATGTAGCGGTAAAGTAGTAGTCGGGAAAGGTGTGCAAGTAAACGGTCCGAAGTCCTCAACCTAAGTCAAATAGTACTAAGTCAGTAAATCGTCTTAATAGGTTTAAAAGTATGTAATTAAGGTCTTAAGGGTCATCATCAATCATCATTAAACAAAAGGCGTAAAGTAGGTTTCGTTTATGAAAGTAGTTTAAAACAAAGTCTGACTTCAATCAGTCACCACGGCCTCTACCCTTACTGAATTAAGGTGAGACCAGTGGCCATGGCTCCGTCTATGAGTCCCTTAAGTGAGGTAAAATTTACAGAAGCAAACTCGTCTTCGTTTAACCGTGGTGACGGTTTAAGTGCGAGTAGGTCTGAAATTTCTGCACAACGTTAAAGGACATAGTGACGATCGGAGGGCCATAAATCCTAAACCGTAACTCGGATTAAGACGAGTCCTATATAAAAAGTTATCTATTCGAAAAGTTATATCTAAAAATCAAGGTTAGATCAGCCCAGGTCTACTGGTATATTCCAGAAGCATCAGGTCAGAAAATTTTGGACAGAAACAGTAAGTTTAAAAGGGTTCCGGTGGTCTTGGTGTTTGATGTTCATCATGGTTCTCATCCTTGATGCATATAGCTTCAAGTGTACAACTCATTGATGTATCTACATCCTCTTAACCAAGTCTTGACCATCATAACCCTAGTGCAAGTCTAAGACATGAAGCACAACTCACTTAAGAGTTGCATGTAGTTTGATGAACCAAAGTTACATCAAAGTCTTAGGTTTGACACTTATATGAACTATAAAAGAAATATTGAACTATAAACTTGAAAGTTAACTAACTAATCAAGATAATAAGTAGTAGAACATAGTTATTAGTTTGATCTTGAAGATCCAAGACTCAAAAGTCTAGATCCAAAGTTATATTTAAAGAAAACTTATTTGTGTGTTCTTGAACTTTCAAAGTTAACTTAATTTGTTCAAGAGATATGAGATCAAGACTAACTTGTAGTACTTGACCATATACACTAACTACATGAAATTAAAGTGCATAAATTGAAGAAGTAAACTTAAATAAACAAGAAAAGGTTCATGGTTTGTTCATACTTTTAAAGATTCAACCAAGGTTTGATCTTTAAGTAAAGTAAACTTTAATTTTACTTCAAGAACTACAAGTATGAATTTAACAACTATGAACTTACATTCTTTGAAACAATAAATGTAGAATCATAAACTAGTGAGTTTATGTTCTTGTGTTCTTGTAAAACAAGATAAAAGAAGAATCAAACTAGAAAGTTTATTCTTGTAACATGTAAGTAAGTAACAAAGTAACAAAGTAACAACAACTAACAACTACAAACAAATAACTACAAAGAATAAAAATGATGATGATACATGTGTATGTGTATACGGTTTTACAAAGAAAAAAGGAAGGAAGAAAAGCTTCAAGTTACTTACAAGAACTAAAGAGAAAAGAGAGAAAAAAATTGAGAGAATTAAGTGTGTGTTTTGAATGAGAGGAATACAAGTGAACTAGTGAAAGAAGTAAGAAAAGTTTGAAACAAAAACCACTCCTTGGGCACCCATAGGCCACGGCATGCAGTAGCAAAAGGGAGGAGGGATGTGTTCAATGGTTACAAGCATGTAAAGTCTTAAAAGTGTGGATATAAGATGTGTTTGCATGGGGATTACATGGTAACTAGATTCCTTATGAGATAACTAACTAGTTCAATCTCTAAGTATTACTTACACTTGCAAGACATGGGCTAATAAACCCATTTAAGATGTAGGGTGGGCTTATGAGTCTTATTCATGAGTCCATTACACTAACAAAGCCCAAGTTCAACTAATTAACAATTAAACCCAATTAAAGCCCAAGTAACTAACTAACAACCTTAGTTAATTAAAATGATTAATAAATTTAATCATGAATGTAAATAATATCTAAAAATATTATTCGTGAAAGTTCCGGGTGTCACAAAGACGTTTCGGGCACTTAAAAGTCAAGTACGGGCAATCATGGTAACATGTAAATGTAATAACATACATTCGTTTAATCACACGTATTAATAATAATAATTATTAATAAATTAACGTTGGAAATTCCAGGGTCATTACAGTTATGACTATGAAATACTAATTGTTATTTTATAATAACAATTACTTGGGTTTTTGGATACTTAATTACGCTTAGTAATTTACTAGAGCACACTAGTTAGTCTTGTTGGACTTTCTACCTTGTTGGACCTTTGCCCGCCCTACACTAGTTAGTGGACTATTTAATTAGCCCAATTATAAGTAACTAGTGACCCATTAATAAGTAAGACAAATGCTCATTTATTAGAGGGAACATACTAGCATTTTTATCAAGTATTATCCTTAATGTTGCATGGGATCCTAACATAAGCACCAACTTTAGACAACTATTAACCAAAAAGCAAAAATTTGTCCCCCTTGTCCCCCCACTAAACCTACGGCCAACCCACCCCCTCCCTCACCTCACCACCTATAAATACAAGCCTTATTCCATCCATTTTATACTTGCTTTCATTTGTTATTTACACACACTTACTTTCTAATTCTTTCTCTAGTTCTTTCTCTCTCTAAAAAGTAAGTATTGATTTTTCTTCTTCTTCTTCCTCTCTCTCTCACGAAATCATCATCATCATCATGGGTCTAGCTTTTTAGCTTTTGATCTTGATTACATATTGTAGATTCAAACATAGATTTGAATCCTTCAAGAACATGGAAGATTCAAGCTTTCTAGCTTTGAATCTTCACCTACTTTGTAGATCTAAATCTTTTAGCTTTAATCTTGTTATTTTGTTATAAAGATTCAAACTTGTGTTTGTAATCTTCATGTATCTTAAAGATCCAAGCTTTATGCTTCAAGTTCTTCAAGAACACTAAAGATCCAGGCTTTTTAGCTTAGGGTCTCATTATTATGTTAAAGATCTTAGCTTTTTAGCTTATGGTGTCACTATTTTCATTATTTTGTTAAAGATCTTAGCTTTATAGCTTATGGTCTCATTAATCTTGTAAAGGTTCAAGCTTTCTAGCCTTGTAATCTTATAACTTGTGTGAAAAGGATCCAAGCTCTCTAGCTTAGAGTTTCATCACTTTATTTGATTTAGATTATGTTCATACTTGTTTGATTGAAGTAAAGTTTGTAGCTTTCATTGTAAATAGAACTTGTAATTGTGTTAAGACTAAGGATATGGTGTAACCTTGGTTCATCATCCATCTAAGACTCTTAAATGAGATGTGTTCTTACTTGGTCTTAACATATTGTGTGTTGATGGTAGAATCTTGGTCAAGGTGATGCTAACCCATCAATTGAAATGTCCCGTTCTTATTGATTAAAAACGTTCCATATTAATTGATTTCGTTGCGAGGTTTTGACCTCTATATGAGACGTTTTTCAAAGACTACATTCATTTTAAAACAAACCATAACCTTTATTTCATCAATAAAGGTTTAAAAAGCTTTACGTAGATTATCAAATAATGATAATCTAAAATATCCTGTTTACACACGACCATTACATAATGGTTTACAATACAAATATGTTACAACAAAATAAGTTTCTTGAATGCAGTTTTTACACAATATCATACAAGCATGGACTGCAAATCTCGTCCTTATTTAAGTATGCGACAGCGGAAGCTCTTAATAATCACCTGAGAATAAACATGCTTAAAACGTCAACAAAAATGTTGGTGAGTTATAGGTTTAACCTATATATATCAAATCGTAACAATAGACCACAAGATTTCATATTTCAATATACATCCCATACATAGAGATAAAAATTATTCATATGGTGAACACCTGGTAATCGACATTAACAATATGCATATATAAGAATATCCCCATCATTCCGGGACACCCTTCGGATATGATATAAATTTCGAAGTACTAAAGCATCCGGTACTTTGGATGGGGCTTGTTGGGCCCAATAGATCTATCTTTAGGATTCACGTCAATTAGGGTGTCTGTTCCCTAATTCTTAGATTACCAGACTTAATAAAAAGGGGCACATTCGATTTTGATAATTCAACCATAGAATGTAGTTTCACGTACTTGTGTCTATTTTGTAAATCATTTATAAAACCTGCATGTATTCTCATCCCAAAAATATTAGATTTTAAAAGTGGGACTATAACTCACTTTCACAGATTTTTACTTCGTCGGGAAGTAAGACTTGGCCACTGGTCGATTCACGAACCTATAACAAATATGTACATATATATCAAAGTATGTTCAAAATATATTTACAACACTTTTAATACATTTTGATGTTTTAAGTTTATTAAGTCAGCTGTCCTCGTTAGTAACCTACAACTAGTTGTCCACAGTTATATGTACAGAAATAAATCGATATATATTATCTTGAATCAATCCACGACCCAGTGTATACATATCTCAGTATTGATCACAACTCAAACTATATATATTTTGGAATCAACCTCAACCCTGTATAGCTAACTCCAACATTCACATATAGAGTGTCTATGGTTGTTTCGAAATATATATAGATGTGTCGACATGATAGGTCGAAACATTGTATATGTGTCTATGGTATCTCAAGATTACATAATATACAATACAAGTTGATTAAGTTATGGTTGGAATAGATTTGTTACCAATTTTCACGTAGCTAAAATGAGAAAAATTATCCAATCTTGTTTTACCCATACCTTCTTCATTTGAAATCCGTTTTGAGTGAATCAAATTGCTATGGTTTCATATTGAACTATATTTTATGAATCTAAACAGAAAAAGTATAGGTTTATAATCGAAAATATAAGTTACAAGTCATTTTTGTAAAGGTAGTCATTTCAGTCGAAAGAACGACGTCTAGATGACCATTTTAGAAAACATACTTACACTTTGAGTTTAACCATGATTTTTGGATATAGTTTCATGTTCATAAGAAAAATCATTTTCCCAGAAGAACAACTTTTAAATCAAAGTTTATCATAGTTTTTAATTAACTAACCCAAAACAGCCCGCGGTGTTACTACGACGGCGTAAATTCGGTTTTACAGTGTTTTTCGTATTTTCATGTTTTAAATCATTAAGTTAGCATATCATACAGATATAGAACATGTGTTTAGTTGATTTTAAAAGTCAAGTTAGAAGGATTAACTTTTGTTTGCGAACAAGTTTAGAATTAACTAAACTATATTCTAGTGATTACAAGTTTAAACCTTCGAATAAGATAGCTTTATATGTATGAATCGAATGGTCTTATGAACATCATTACTACCTTAAGTTCCTTGGATAAACCTACTAGAAAATAGAAAAATGGATCTAGCTTCAACGGATCCTTGGATGGCTCGAAGTTCTTGAAGCAGAATCATGACACGAAAACAAGTTCAAGTAAGATCATCACTTGAAATAAGATTGTTATAGTTATAGAAATTGAACCAAAGTTTGAATATGATTATTACCTTGTATTAGAATGATAACCTACTATAAGAAACAAAGATTTCTTGAGGTTGGATGATCACCTTACAAGATTGGAAGTGAGCTAGCAAACTTGAAAGTATTCTTGATTTTATGTAACTAGAACTTGTAGAATTTATGAAGAACACTTAGAACTTGAAGATAGACCTTGAGAGAGATCAATTAGATGAAGAAAATTGAAGAATGAAAGTGTTTGTAGGTGTTTTTGGTTGTTGGTGTATGGATTAGATATAAAGGATATGTAATTTTGTTTTCATGTAAATAAGTCATGAATGATTACTCATATTTTTGTAATTTTATGAGATATTTCATGCTAGTTTCCAAATGATGGTTCCCACATGTGTTAGGTGACTCACATGGGCTGCTAATAGCTGATCATTGGAGTGTATATACCAATAGTACATACATCTAAAAGCTGTGTATTGTACGAGTACGAATACGGGTGCATACAAGTAGAATTGTTGATGAAACTGAACGAGGATGTAATTGTAAGCATTTTTGTTAAGTAGAAGTATTTTGATAAGTGTATTGAAGTCTTTCAAAAGTGTATAAATACATATTAAAACACTACATGTATATACATTTTAACTGAGTCGTTAAGTCATCGTTAGTCGTTACATGTAAGTGTTGTTTTGAAATCTTTAGGTTAACGATCTTGTTAAATGTTGTTAACCCAATGTTTATAATATCAAATGAGATTTTAAATTATTATATTATCATGATATTATCATGTATGAATATCTCTTAATATGATATATATACATTAAATGTCTTTACAACGATAATCGTTACATATATGTCTCGTTTAAAAATCATTAAGTTAGTAGTCTTGTTTTTACATATGTAGTTCATTGTTAATATACTTAATGATATGTTTACTTATCATAATATCATGTTAACTATATATATATCCATATATATGTCATCATATAGTTTTTACAAGTTTTAACGTTCGTGAATCACCGGTCAACTCGGGTGGTCAATTGTCTATATGAAACATATTTCAATTAATCAAGTCTTAACAAGTTTGATTGCTTAACATGTTGGAAACATTTAATCATGTAAATATCAATCTCAATTAATATATATAAACATGGAAAAGTTCGGGTCACTACAGTACCTACCCGTTAAATAAATTTCGTCCCGAAATTTTAAGCTGTTGAAGGTGTTGACGAATCTTCAGGAAATAGATGCGGGTATTTCTTCTTCACCTGATCTTCACGCTCCCAGGTGAACTCGGGTCCTCTACGAGCATTCCATCGAACCTTAACAATCGGTATCTTGTTTTGTCTAAGTCTCTTAACCTCACGATCCATTATTTCGACGGGTTCTTCAATGAATTGAAGTTTTTCATTGATTTGGATTTAGTCCAACGGAATAGTGAGATCTTCTTTAGAAAAAAATTTCTTCAAATTTGAGACGTGGAAAGTGTTATGTACAGCCGCGAGTTGTTGAGGTAGCTCCAGTTGGTAAGCTACTGGTCCGACATGATCTATAATCTTGAATGGTCCAATGTACCTTGGATTTAGTTTCCCCCGTTTACCAAATCGAACAACGCCTTTCCAAGGTGAAACCTTAAGCATGACCATTTCTCCAATTTCAAACTCTATATCTTTTCTTTTACTGTCCGCGTAGCTCTTTTGTCGACTCTGGGCGGTTTTCAATCTTTGTTGAATTTGGATGATTTTCTCGGTAGTTTCTTGTATTATCTCCGGACCCGTAATCTGTCTATCCCCCACTTCACTCCAACAAATTGGAGACCTGCACTTTCTACCATAAAGTGCTTCAAATGGCGCCATCTCAATACTTGAATGATAGCTGTTGTTGTAGGAAAATTCTGCTAACGGTAGATGTCGATCCCAACTGTTTCCGAAATCAATAACACATGCTCGTAGCATGTCTTCAAGCGTTTGTATCGTCCTTTCGCTCTGCCCATCAGTTTGTGGATGATAGGCAGTACTCATGTCTAGACGAGTTCCTAATGCTTGCTGTAATGTCTGCCAGAATCTTGAAATGAATCTGCCATCCCTATCAGAGATAATAGAGATTGGTATTCCATGTCTGGAGATGACTTCCTTCAAATACAGTCGTGCTAACTTCTCCATATTGTCATCTTCTCTTATTGGCAGGAAGTGTGCTGACTTGGTGAGACGATCAACTATTACCCAAATAGTATCATAACCACTTGCAGTCCTTGGCAATTTAGTAGTGAAATCCATGGTAATGTTTTCCCATTTCCATTCCGGGATTTTAGGTTGTTGTAGTAGACCTGATGGTTTCTGATGTTCAGCTTTGACCTTAGAACACGTCAAACATTCTCCTACGTATTTAGCAACATCGGCTTTCATACCCGGCCACCAAAAATGTTTCTTGAGATCCTTGTACATCTTCCCCGTTCCAGGATGTATTGAGTATCTGGTTTTATGAGCTTCTCTAAGTACCATTTCTCTCATATCTCCAAATTTTGGTACCCAAATCCTTTCAGCCCTATACCGGGTTCCGTCTTCCCAAATATTAAGATGCTTCTCCGATCCTTTGGGTATTTCATCCTTTAAATTTCCCTCTTTTAAAACTCCTTGTTGCGCCTCCTTTAATTGAGTAGTAAGGTTATTATGAATCATTATATTCATAGATTTTACTCGAATGGGTTCTCTGTCCTTCCTGCTCAAGGCATCGGCTACCACATTTGCCTTCCCCGGGTGGTAACGAATCTCAAAGTCGTAATCATTCAACAATTCAATCCACCTACGCTGCCTCATATTCAGTTGTTTCTGATTAAATATGTGTTGAAGACTTTTGTGGTCGGTATATATAATACTTTTGACCCCATATAAGTAGTGCCTCTAAGTATTTAATGCAAAAACATCCGCGCCTAATTCCAAATCATGCGTCATATAATTTTGTTCGTGAATCTTCAATTATCTAGACGCATAAGCAATCACCTTCGTTTGTTGCATTAATACACAACCGAGACCTTGCTTTGATGCGTCACAATAAATCACAAAATCATCATTTCCTTCAGGCAATGACAATATAGGTGCCGTAGTTAGCTTTTTCTTCAATAACTGAAACGCTTTCTCTTGTTCATCATTCCATTCAAATTTTTTCCCTTTATGCGTTAATGCAGTCAAGGGTTTTGCTATTCTGGAAAAGTCTTGGATGAACCTTCTGTAGTAACCAGCTAGTCCTAAAAACTGGCGTATGTGTTTCGGAGTTTTCAGGGTTTCCCACTTTTCAACAGTTTCTATCTTTGCCGGATCCACCTTAATACCTTCTTTGTTCACTGTGTGACCGAGGAATTGAACTTCTTCCAACCAAAATGCACACTTTGAAAACTTAGCGTACAATTCTTCCTTCCTCAATACTTCTAACACCTTTCTCAAATGTTCACCATGTTCTTGGTCATTCTTTGAGTAAATAAGTATGTCATCAATGAAAACAATGACAAACTTGTCAAGGTATGGTCCACACACTCGGTTCATAAGGTCCATGAACACAGCTGGTGCATTAGTTAAACCAAACGGCATGACCATAAACTCGTAATGACCATAACGTGTTCTGAAAGCAGTCTTTGGAATATCATCTTCTTTCACCCGCATTTGATAATACCCGGAACGTAAATCGATCTTCGAATAAATCGACGAGCCTTGTAGTTGATTAAATAAGTCGTCAATTCTCGGTAGTGGATAACAGTTTTTGATGGTAAGTTTGTTCAACTCTCTGTAGTCAATACACAACCTAAATGTACCATCCTTCTTCTTGACAAACAAAACGGGAGCTCCCCATGGTGATGTGCTTGGTCGAATGAAATCACATTCTAATAGTTCTTGCAGTTGGCTTTGCAGTTCTTTCATCTCGCTGGGTGCGAGTCTATAAGGAGCACGAGCTATTGGTGCAGCTCCTGGTACAAGATCTATTTGAAATTCAACAGATCGATGTGGAGGTAGTCCCGGTAATTCTTTCGGAAATACATCGGGAAATTCTTTTACGACGGGAACATCATTGATGCTCTTTTCTTCAGTTTGTACTTTCTCGACGTGTGCTAGAACAGCATAGCAACCTTTTCTTATTAGTTTTTGTGCCTTCAAATTACTAATAAGATGTAGCTTCATGTTGCCCTTTTCTCCGTACACCATTAAGGGTTCTCCTTCTTCTCGTACAATGCGAATTGCATTTTTATAACATACGATCTCTGCTTTCACCTTCTTCAGCCAGTCCATGCCAACTATTACATCAAAACTCCCTAACTCTACTGGTATCAAATCAATCTTAAATATTTCGCTACCCAGTTTAATTTCTCGATTCCGGCATATATTATCTGCTGAAATTAATTTACCGTTTGCTAATTCGAGTAAAAATTTACTATCCAACGGCGTCAATGGACAACTTAATTTAGCACAAAAATCTCTACTCATATAGCTTATATCCGCACCCGAATCAAATAAAATGTAAGCAGATTTATTGTCAATAATAAACGTACCCGTAACAAGCTCCGGGTCTTCCTGTGCCTCTGCCGCATTAATATTGAAAACTCTTCCGCGGCCTTATCCATTCGTGTTCTCCTGGTTCGGGCAATTTCTAATAATGTGGCCCGGTTTTCCACATTTATAACAAACTACATTGGCATAACTTGCTCCGACACTAATTGCTCCGCCATTACTCATTCCGACACCATTTGTTCCTTTCGTTCTGTTAACCCCTGGTCCGTAGACCTCACACTTCGCCGTGCTATGACCATTTCTTTTACACTTGTTGCAAAATTTGGTGTAGAACCCCGAGTGATACTTTTCACACCTTTGGCATAGCTGTTTCTGATTGTTGTTGTTGTTGCAGTTGTTATTGTTGTTGGGATGATTGTTGTAGTTGCTGTTGTTGTTGTTGTTGTTGTTGTTGTTGTTGTTGTTGTTGTTGTTGTTGTTGTTGTTGTTGTTGTTGTTGTTGTTGTTGTTGTTGTTGTTGTTGTTGTTGTTGTTGTTGTTGTTGTTGTTGTTGTTGTTGTTGTTGTTGTTGTTGTTGTTGTTGTTGTTTTTGTTGGGCCGTTTGTTGTAGTTGCGATTGATGTTGCGACTGTTGGGATAATTGTTACGATTATTGTTGTAATTGCTGTTGTTGTTGTATTGGTGATTCTTATCACCGTTTTCCTCCCACTTTCTTTTGACTTGCTTCACATTGGCCTCTTCAGCAGTCTGTTCTTTAATTCTTTCTTCAATCTGGTTCACTAGTTTGTGAGCCATTCTACATACCTGTTGTATGGAGGCGGGCTCGTGTGAACTTATATCTTCTTGGATTCTTTCCGGTAATCCTTTCACAAACGCGTCGATCTTCTCTTCCTCATCTTCGAACGCTCCCGGACACAATAGGCACAATTCTGTGAATCGTCTTTCGTACGTGGTAATATCAAATCCTTGGGTTCGTAACCCTCTAAGTTCTGTCTTGAGCTTATTGACCTCGGTTCTGGGACGGTACTTCTCGTTCATCAAGTGCTTGAATGCTGACCACGGTAGTGCGTACGCATCATCTTGTCCCACTTGCTCTAGATAGGTATTCCACCATGTTAACGCAGAACCTGTGAAGGTATGCGTAGCGTACTTCACTTTGTCCTCTTCAGTACACTTACTTATGGCAAACACCGATTCGACCTTCTCGGTCCACCGTTTCAATCCGATCGGTCCTTCGGTTCCATCAAATTCCAAAGGTTTGCAGGCAGTGAATTCTTTGTACGTGCATCCTACACGATTTCCTGTACTGCTAGATCCAAGGTTATTGTTGGTATGTAGCGCAGCCTGTACTGCAGCTAGAAAAATACGGAATTCCTCTTCATTCATATTCACGGTGTGTCGAGTAGTCGGTGCCATTTCCTTCAAAATAGTCAAATGGAACAAGTTAATCATACAGAATATTAAGAGTAGTTAATAGTATTTCGTAGCATAATATGAACTCATTTATAAAAGCTTTTTCTTCATATTAGCGTTTTATAAGTTTAAATTCGGGTAGTACCTACCCGTTAAGTTCATACTTAGTAGCTAATATACAATTCAACTACTACAATTCTATATGAAAAACTGATTATAATAATATTTCGCGTTCAAACTTTTACACAATATTTTACAAACTTACAATACCGCTTATTTTACATATAGCATGAAATATAGCACACAATAAATTTGATACAAGATGGTTGTGAAGATAATTCTAGCTAGTACACAAGTTGTTCAGCAAAGGTAATAAAGACACGTAATTCATACGTCCAGAAACAAGTCATGCATTCTGGTTTTACTAGGATTACTTCCCATCCTTGGTCTTGTGGAACATAACCGTTATGGCCGTTGATAAGACAGCGTGTTGTAACGTCGTCAAAGGGACGAGGGTTACGTAATGTCCAACAGTCCCGTAATAATCTAAAAACCTCATTTCTTACCCCAATTACCGACTCCGTCACTTGTGGGAACGTTTTGTTTAATAGTTGTAGCCCGATGTTCTTGTTCTCACTTTGGTGAGAAGCGAACATTACTAATCCGTAAGCATAACATGCTTCTTTATGTTGCATGTTAGCCGCTTTTTCTAAATCACGAAGTCCAATATTCGGATATATTGAGTCAAAATAATTTCTTAACCCATTGCGTAAAATAGCATTTGGGTTCCCCGCAATATATGCGTCAAAGTAAACACATCGTAACTTATGGATTTCCCAATGTGATATCCCCCATCTTTCGAACGAAAGCCTTTTATAAACCAAGGCATTCTTGGAACGTTCTTCGAATGTCTTACAAACTGATCTCGCCTTAAATAGTTGTGCCGAAGAATTCTGACCGACTCTAGACAAGATTTCATCAATCATGTCTCCGGGTAGGTCTCTTAAAATATTGGATTGTCTATCCATTTTGTGTTTTTATACTGTAAAATAGACAAGAGTTAGATTCATAAAAAAAAATACTTATTAATACAAGCAATTTTTACATATATCATAAAGCATAAGCACACTATATTACATATATTACACCACACGAATACAACTATCTTATTCCGACTCGCTTGTTTCTTCTTCTTCTTCGGTTTTGATTCGTTTTGCCAAGTTTCTAGGGATATATGATGTTCCCCTAATACGAGCCGTCGTTTTCCACATTGGTTTAGAAAAACCTGGTGGTTTAGAGGTTCCCGGGTCATTGTTACAACTTAAGGACTTCGGGGGTTGACGATACATATAAAGTTCATTGGGGTTGGAATTAGATTTCAGTTGGGGTAATTTCTATAACATCATCGGAATTCTCGTCGGAATCCGATTCATCGGAGAATTGGTAATCCTCCCAATATTTTGCTTCCTTGGCGGAAACACCATTGACCATAATTAACCTTGGTCGGTTGGTTGAGGATTTTCTTTTACTTAACCGTTTTATTATTTCCCCCACCGGTTCTATTTCTTCATCCGGTTCCGATTCTTCTTCCGGTTCCGATTCTTCTTCCGGTTCCGACTCTTCTTCCGGTTCCTCTTCGGGAACTTGTGAATCAGTCCATGAATCATTCCAATTTACATTTGACTCTTCATTATTATTAGGTGAGTCAATGGGACCTGTTCTAGAGGTAGACATCTATCACATAATATCAAACGCATTAAGAGATTAATATATCACATAATATTCACATGTTAAAAATATATAGTTTCCAACAAAATTTGTTAAGCAATCATTTTTCAAGTAAACACGGTCGAAGTCCAGACTCACTAATGCATCCTAACAAACTCGATAAGACACACTAATGCAAAATTCTGGTTCTCTAAGACCAACGCTCGGATACCAACTGAAATGTCCCGTTCTTATTGATTAAAAACGTTCCATATTAATTGATTTCGTTGCGAGGTTTTGACCTCTATATGAGACATTTTTCAAAGACTGCATTCATTTTAAAACAAACCATAACCTTTATTTCATCAATAAAGTTTTAAAAAGCTTTACGTAGATTATCAAATAATGATAATCTAAAATATCCTGTTTACACACGACCATTACATAATGGTTTACAATACAAATATGTTACAACAAAATAAGTTTCTTGAATGCAGTTTTTACACAATATCATACAAGCATGGACTCCAAATCACGTCCTTATTTAAGTATGCGACAGTGAAAGCTCTTAATAATCACCTGAGAATAAACATGCTTAAAACGTCAACAAAAATGCTGGTGAGTTATAGGTTTAACCTATATATATCAAATCGTAACAATAGACCACAAGATTTCATATTTCAATATACATCCCATACATAGAGATAAAAATTATTCATATGGTGAACACCTGGTAATCGACATTAACAAGATGCATATATAAGAATATCCCCATCATTCCGGGACACCCTTCGGATATGATATAAATTTTGAAGTACTAAAGCATCCGGTACTTTGGATGGGGCTTGTTGGGCCCAATAGATCTATCTTTAGGATTCGCGTCAATTAGGGTGTCTGTTCCCTAATTCTTAGATTACCAGACTTAATAAAAAGGGGCATATTCGATTTTGATAATTCAACCATAGAATGTAGTTTGACGTACTTGTGTCTATTTTGTAAATCATTTATAAAACCTGCATGTATTCTCATCCCAAAAATATTAGATTTTAAAAGTGGGACTATAACTCACTTTCACAGATTTTTACTTCGTCGGGAAGTAAGACTTGGCCACTGGTCGATTCACGAACCTATAACAAATATGTACATATATATCAAAGTATGTTCAAAATATATTTACAACACTTTTAATACATTTTGATGTTTTAAGTTTATTAAGTCAGCTGTCCTCGTTAGTAACCTACAACTAGTTGTCCACAGTTAGATGTACAGAAATAAATCGATATATATTATCTTGAATCAATCCACGATCCAGTGTATACATATCTCAGTATTGATCACAACTCAAACTATATATATTTTGGAATCAACCTCAACACTGTATAGCTAACTCCAACATTCACATATAGAGTGTCTATGGTTGTTCCAAAATATATATAGATGTGTCGACATGATAGGTTGAAACATTGTATACGTGTCTATAGTATCTCAAGATTACATAATATACAATACAAGTTGATTAAGTTATGGTTGAAATAGATTTGTTACCAATTTTCACGTAGCTAAAATGAGAAAAATTATCCAATCTTGTTTTACCCATAACTTCTTCATTTTAAATTCGTTTTGAGTGAATCAAATTGCTATGGTTTCATATTGAACTCTATTTTATGAATCTAAACAGAAAAAGTATAGGTTTATAGTCGAAAATATAAGTTACAAGTCATTTTTGTAAAGGTAGTCATTTCAGTCGAAAGAACGACGTCTTGATGACCATTTTAGAAAACATACTTACACTTTGAGTTTAACCATGATTTTTGGATATAGTTTCATGTTCATAAGAAAAATCATTTTCCCAGAAGAACAACTTTTAAATCAAAGTTTATCATAGTTTTTAATTAACTAACCCAAAACAGCCCGCGGTGTTACTACGACGGCGTAAATTCGGTTTTACAGTGTTTTTCGTGTTTCCAGGTTTTAAATCATTAATTTAGCATATCATATAGATATAGAATATGTGTTTAGTTGATTTTAAAAGTCAAGTTAGAAGGATTAACTTTTGTTTGCGAACAAATTTAGAATTAACTAAACTATGTTCTAGTGATTACAAGTTTAAACCTTCGAATAAGATAGCTTTATATGTATGAATCGAATGATGTTATGAACATCATTACTACCTTAAGTTCCTTGGATAAACCTACTGGAAAAGAGAAAAATGGATCTAGCTTCAACGGATCCTTGGATGGCTCGAAGTTCTTGAAGCAGAATCATGACACGAAAACAAGTTCAAGTAAGATCATCACTTGAAATAAGATTGTTATAGTTATAGAAATTGAACCAAAGTTTGAATATGATTATTACCTTGTATTAGAATGATAACCTACTGTAAGAAACAAAGATTTCTTGAGGTTGGATGATCACCTTACAAGATTGGAAGTGAGCTAGCAAACTTGAAAGTATTCTTGATTTTATTTAACTAGAACTTGTAGAATTTATGAAGAACACTTAGAACTTGAAGATAGACCTTGAGAGAGATCAATTAGATGAAGAAAATTGAAGAATGAAAGTGTTTGTAGGTGTTTTTGGTCGTTGGTGTATGGATTAGATATAAAGGATATGTAATTTTGTTTTCATGTAAATAAGTCATGAATGATTACTCATATTTTTGTAATTTTATGAGATATTTCATGCTAGTTGCCAAATGATGGTTCCCACATGTGTTAGGTGACTCACATGGGCTGCTAAGAGCTGATCATTGGAGTGTATATACCAATAGTACATACATCTAAAAGCTGTGTATTGTACGAGTACGAATACGGGTGCATACAAGTAGAATTGTTGATGAAACTGAACGAGGATGTAATTGTAAGCATTTTTGTTAAGTAGAAGTATTTTGATAAGTGTATTGAAGACTTTCAAAAGTGTATAAATACATATTAAAACACTACATGTATATACATTTTAACTGAGTCGTTAAGTCATCGTTAGTCGTTACATGTAAGTGTTGTTTTGAAACCTTTAGGTTAACGATCTTGTTAAATGTTGTTAACCCAATGTTTATAATATCAAATGAGATTTTAAATTATTATATTATCATGATATTATCATGTATGAATATCTCTTAATATGATATATATACATTAAATGTCTTTACAACGATAATCGTTACATATATGTCTCGTTTAAAAATCATTAAGTTAGTAGTCTTGTTTTTACATATGTAGTTCATTGTTAATATACTTAATGATATGTTTACTTATCATAATATCATGTTAACTATATATATATATATCCATATATATGTCATCATATAGTTTTTACAAGTTTTAACGTTCGTGAATCACCGGTCAACTCGGGTGGTAAATTGTCTATATGAAACATATTTCAATTAATCAAGTCTTAACAAGTTTGATTGCTTAACATGTTGGAAACATTTAATCATGTAAATATCAATCTCAATTAATATATATAAACATGGAAAAGTTCGGGTCACTACATCAATGAGTTGTACACTTGAAGCTACAAGCATCAAGGATGAGAACCGTGATGAGCATCAAGCACCAAGAACCCCACCGGAGCACTTGTTTACTGTTTTTCGGGATCTGATCAGATTCCTGGACTTCTGGAAAATTTATTTTCAGTTAGTTCGTTTCGAGTAGATGACTTTTCGTTTAGGCCTCGTCTTAATTCGATATACGGTTTAGTATTTATAGCCCTCCGAAAGTCACTACGCCGTTGTAACGTTGTGCTGAAATTTCTGACATACTCGCACTTAAACCGTCGCCACGGTCAAACGAAGACGAGTTAGGTTCTGAAAATTGTTCAGCGGTTAGAGGACTCACATACGGAGCCATATCCACTGACAACGCATCTTTTCATTTTGTATAGAGGTCGTAGCAGCTGACCGAAATCAGCCTATTGTTTCGATAACTTACTTAGCTTTTATGATGATGAATGATGATGACGATGACATTTAAACTTAATTTATTCACTTTTAACCTATTGGGACAACATAATGACCTAGTGACCTTTGACTTAGGTTGACGACCTTTCGGACCGACTTACTACTTGCATACGTTTCGTATCGACTTTTATTGCTTATTCACTGTGAGTTATAGCTTCCCTTTTTACTTATACTATTTTTGGGACTGAGAATACATGCGCTTTTTATGTTTTACTTACTTGACACGAGAACTTAAACTTTACATATGTGTGGGTTATATAGCGGCATAAACATTCCCCTTAGCACGGTAACGTTTAATCATTGGTTTTGAACCGGTGAACGCGAATGTTAGATATGGATCCATAGGGTTTGACATCCCCACTCGGGCTAGTCGCGCTAGCATTTAACGGGTGTTTGATACTTCGAGGACATATGCGCTCGCCAAGTGTACTTTTAGGGGGTATTACTATTACGTTAAGTTAGTTACCAGGTGCCCACGGATAAGCATATACTTTTCATACTGTTTTGAATACGATAACTCGTGGTATACATTACTTTACTGTTTACAAACTATAGCTCACCAACATTCGTGTTGACTTTTAAGCGTGTATTTCTCAGGTGCTTAGACAATGTTGCTTCCGCTGTTAGACTTGCTATCTTGGTGTTTTAGACTTGCTGTTATGGACCTGCTGTGTTAGATTTCCGCGACATTACTTAGAGATGTCTCAATCATGGAACTTTTATCTTGCATTCGTAACTTATGTTATTTTCAAATAATGACTTTGTAACGACCTTTGTGTCACGTTATCTTTTGTAAACGCTATCTTTTTATGAATGTAAAACTGGTTTTCAAGCAACATGTAGTATCTGACCGTGTAAAGATCCTGTTGTTGACAAATCATACACGATGGTTTTGTACGGGGCGTCACATTTGGTATCAGAGCATCGGTTGTAGGGAATTAGGTTGCATTAGTGACTCTTGACCGAGCCAAGTAGGATTTGCTAATAGGACTAATCTACAACTTGCTTGTTTAACTGTTTCTGCGGAACTTACTGCATGCTACTGCTTACTTTTACTACTATGTGTACTTGCTGTATGCCACTGCTTATTTTCACCGCTGCATGCTACTATCTGCTTTCGATTGCATGATACTTTTTTAATATTGCCATGATATGTACTGCTAGGATGCTATAGTGCCTAATTACGTGCTTGTTATATGTCTTACTGACATGGAAAACGTTATTTTTCCTTGCTCAAATGACAGACATGCTGCCCATGACCTTTGACTTCGAGAGTGACTCAGAGACGACTGTTGCCTCGCCTACCATTGTTGCTGACTCATAGATCCCGTCACCGCTACCCTCCGATGACTCTGGCAATTCACCTTCCAGTGGACTCATGCTTGACCTTATGGACGTCTCAGACGGAGAAGAGGATCCAGAGAAGATTCCAGCACCACCCAGCCCTAGACTCCCGGAGCCACAGCACCATTCCGGCGATGCTGTAATTCCTGGGGGGAAATGGAGACGGTCCTTTCCGTAACGAGCATGGACATTGGGCTAGACCTCTTACTGATGGACGTGTCGTGCCGATTCCACCAGGCAGATATCGACTTATGACCACCGGCCAGGCACATCCACCCTCAGATGATTCAGACGATTCATCATCCGATGACTCCAGTGATGAGGATCCCGAGGAGGATTCTGAGGAGGACCCTGAGGAGGAGCCCGTGCAGCCGCCCTCTACCCCACCGAAGAAGCGGTATCATTTCGATGGTATTATTATCCCAGGGATTAACGGAGGAAGACCGTTTGTGGATGCACATGGACAGTTGGTTAGGGTCACATCCCGTAAAAGGGTCATACCGTATCCCATAGATCCATTCGTGCGTAAGACCACCCGCACTGTGCCGTCTACATCTGCACCATCTGCAACGCCTACCCCACCAGCATCCCCCGTCATCGAGGAACTAACGAGGGAAGTGCATATCCTTCGTGCTCGGGTAACTGTGCTCGAGGAACAGATGTTCCACCTGATGGACATCATTTACCCACCTTCACCATAGGGCTATTGTATTAGATTTAATTATGTAACTCTGTCAGTAGTTTCATGTTTTACTCATGTATTGTACGAACCTTATGCGGATGTATGTAACTTTCTTATTAATGAATAGAACTTATTGTTGTTTGAAATTTTGTACGGTGTTCTATTTACGCTACTGTATGATGATTTTGTGGTAACTGTATCTGGTTGCTTTACTTAATTGTGTGTTGTGTACTATACCGGGTGCCTTATGCTATAATATTATTGAATGCGGAATTTTGGGAATTTTGACGTAAGTTGAAACTTTTGTGCAGAGGAACAATGGCAAACGGAAGAGTCCCAAGTGAAACACCCACAGCGGCACAGATTGAGGAAATGATTGCTGCTCGAGTAGCCACAGCTATGTCGAATGCCAACCCTGCTCCAGCTCCACAGGCCAACCCAGCTGTTCAGAACGGGTGTACCTACAAGGAATTCCAGAGCTGCAAGCCTTACAATTTCAGTGGTACAGAAGGGCCAGTTAGACGGATGAGATGGTTTGAGAAGTTGGAAGCTGTGTTCCATGTGAGCAACTGCTCGGAAGTGAACAAAACTAAGTACGCCTCCTATACTCTGTCGTACGGTGCTTTAACCTGGTGGAACACGCTTGCTCAGGCTAAAGGAATTGACGAGGCTTATGCTACAACGTGGGAGGAATTCAAAGGGGCTATGATCGAGGAGTATTGCCCCCGAACCGAAATTCAAAAAATGGAAGCTGAGTTTTAGGAGCTGAAGGTTGTGGGAACCGACCTTGATGGCTATAACCGAATATATTTAGAGTTAGCTTTGATGTGCCCCACGATGGTTACCCCTAAATTTAAGCGAATGGAACGATACTTGTAGGGACTTCCCAAGACCATTCAGGGAAATGTTACCTCTTCGAAACCAGCAGATGTCCCGGAAGCTATGCGCATGGCTCATACCCTGATGAACCAGATCGTCCGCAAGGAACCAGAAAAAGCGAAACCAGAATCAGGAGCTAGTTATGAGAAGCATAAGTGGGAGAGCAATAAAGGGAAGGTCTTTGATCAGAACCCAGCTAAGAGGCATGAGGGTTTCAAGGGAAACAACTAATGGAGGAACCCTAACCCGAACCCTAGCTCGAACCCTAACTACAAGGGTAGTCTTCCGCAGTGCAAGAGATGCTACAAGCATCATACAGGGTACTGCAACGTGGTCTGTGAAAAGTGTAAAAGGACTGGACACATTAGCAGGGACTGCAAGATTACCACCCCAGCTATGAAGACAAACCCTACTGGACCAAGAAAGTGTTTTGAGTGCGGTCAACAAGGCCACTTGAAGAATGAGTGCCCGAACAAGAAGAAGGATGCCAGACCAGCACGTGAGAGAGTTTTCAACATGAACGCCAGGGATGCCCGTGAGGATCCTGATTTGGTCACATGTATATTCACTGTCAATAATCTACTTGCTTCTGTCTCATTTGATACGGGTGCCGATAGGAGTTACGTATGTAGACATTTTTGTTCTAAGATAGACTGGTCATTAGTACCCTTGGAGGAGAGTATGCTTGTTGAAGTAGTCAATGGGAAACTTGAGAAAGTTGACCAAATTGGCCGAGGAGGCATAATAAACCTAGCCGGTGTGGACTTTGAGATTGATTTGATACCCATCAAATTGGGAAGCTTTGATGTAATAGTTGGCATGGACTGGTTGTCCAAAGTAAGAGCAGAAGTTGTTTGTGGAGAAAAGATTATCCGTATACCTCGCGAAGACGGTGTGCCATTGATCGTACACGGAAAGAAAGGAAGTCCAAAATGGAACTTTATTAGTTGCATGAAGGCACAGAAAGTCATGAGGAAAGGGCGTTTTGCTAATCTAGCACATGTGAAGAAGTTAGAAACCGAGGAGAAGAGTGTTGATGATGTGCGGATTGTGAACGAATTTCCCGATGTCTTTCCAGAAGAGTTGCCTGGATTACCGCTACCGCGATCAGTGGAGTTCCAGATTGATCTAGTACCAGGAGCTGCACCTGTAGCCCGCGCACCTTATCGACTAGCACCTTTCGAACTGCAAGAGTTGCAGAGTCAACTGCAGGAATTGCTAGACCGTGGATTTATCCAACCGATTTCATCGCCTTGGGGCGCACCTGTTTTGTTTGTGAAGAAGAAGGACAGATATTTCCGTATGTGTATCGATTATCGTGAGCTGCACAAGTTGACGATTAAGAATTGGTATCCCCTTCCCAGAATTGACGATCTTTTCGATCAGCTGCAAGGATCAAGCGTTTACTCTAAGATCGATTTGCGATCAGAATATCACCAGTTGAGGGTGAAGGAAAACGATGTGATGAAGACTGCGTTCAGAGCCCGTTATGGTCATTATGAATTTCTCATGATGCCATTCGGTTTAACCAAAGCACCTGCTGTATTCATGGATCTCATGAATCGAGTATGCAAACCCTACCTGGACAAGTTTGTTATCGTCTTCATAGATGATATCCTCATCTATTCCAGAAGTGAAGAAGAATATGAACAACATCTTCGACTAGTGTTGGTGAAAGGACCCTTCCTAATCCATCCGGACGAAGTCCATATCGATTATAAACGATTCCTAACAGTTGATTACATCGCGAGGTACTTGACCTCTATATGATACATTTTACAAACACTGCATTCGTTTTTAAAAGACAAACTTTCATTTACATCGACAGTTGACAGACATGCATACCATTTCATAATATATCTAAATATAATTGACTTAATAATAATCTTGATGAACTCAACGACTCGAATGCAACATCTTTTGAAATATATCATGAATAACTCCAAGTAATATCTCTAATATGATCAAATTCACAGCGGAAGATTTCTTTCGTACCTGAGAATAAACATGCTTTAAAGTGTCAACCAAAAGGTTGGTGAGTTCATTAGTTTAACATAAATAATCATTTCATAATTTTAATAGACCACGAGATTTCATATTTCCATTTCTCATAAACATACGTCCCATGCATAGAGACAAAAATATCATTCATATGGATTGAACACCTGGTAACCGACATTCACAATATACATATAAGAATATCCCCATCATTCTGGGATCCTCCTTCGGACATGATATAAATTTCGAAGTACTAAAGCATCCGGTACTTTGGATGGGGCTTGTTGGGCCCGATAGATCTATCTTTAGGATTCGCGTCAATTAGGGTGTCTGTTCCATAATTCTTAGATTACCAGACTAAAAAGGGGCATATTCAGTTTCGATCATTCAACCATAGAACATAATTTCGATTACTTGTGTCTATTTCGTAAAACAGTTATAAAAGTTGCGCATGTATTCTCAGCCCAAAAATATAAAGGGTAAAAAGGCAAATGAAACTCACCATACTGTATTTTGTAGTAAAACTACATATAACATCATTGAACAAGTGTAAGGTTGGCCTCGGATTCACGAACCTATATCATTTATATTTACATTAACGCATATACTCGTAATCGAATGAATTTATATATTATTAGTTATATACTTGTTATCTTAATAGGGTATATGTTTTGTATATAACCTAATTAATATATTTATTTTATATGCTTTTAAATAAATAAATAATATTTATTATAAGAATATTAATATAGTTTTTGTTAAATATATTTTTCTATAATTAATTTTTATTGTAATAATAATATTATTAATAATAGTATTGATAATAATAATAATAATAATAATAATAATAATAATAATAATAATAATAATAATAATAATAATAGTAATAATAATAATAATAATAATAATAATAATAATAATAATAATAATAATAATAATAATAATAATAATAATAATAATAATAATAATAATAATATAGTTATGATAATAATAATGATACTAGTAGTAAAAATGATAATAATTATAATATTAAAAATAATAGTAATAATAATAATTTTTATAATAATACTAATGATAATATTAACAATAATAATATTAACCATAGTTATACTTACATATTCATAATAATAATAAATGATAAATCATAATTATAATAATTATAATACTAATTGCTATTTCTAATAATAAATGACATTCATAATACTTGATAATAATTCGAATAGTAATATTAATCAATAACAATGATACTAATAATAATAAATAAATAAAAATTAAAAGTGTTTACCCTTAACAGCTTGGTGTAAAAATAAATGCTCCAGACGGGACTCGAACCCAAGATCTCTCGCTAATATGCCAACACCCCAAATTATCGAGCCATATCTATTTTCCTGATCTAATCTTGGACCCTTTAATACTTAACCCGTATTTTTTTGTTCTCATCTACAGCCCAACAAACTAAGGACTCGGCCCAATATCTGAAGGAAGGTTCACGACCCAGTTGTAACCTATGTAACACAAATAGTCCAACAGCATAAGTTCACGGCCCAACGCTCTACAGGATCACGGGCCAACAGGCCCACACTCTTAGAACAGTTTTAATTGGAAAAAAAATATATGCACACTTCTGGTTTCGAACCCAGGACCCCTTGGATAATCACAAACATCCTAACCATCTAATCTACCATGTTTTTCTGTTATCATTACCATTTTAATTACTTATATATTATATCACAGTTTTATCATCATCATCATACGTTAATATCTTCATCATTTATCATTATACCCGTATCATTATCTTCTTATTCGACTAAATTATTAAACAGTAGTTATTGGTGATGGTATTGGATGGTAGTGATGAGGTGTTCAAGGTGAAGAGTGGTGATGCACAAATGAATGTGGTGATTGGAATAAAATAAGAAAACGTAGCAGCGGTGTAGGACGATAGTGGGTGGTTGCTCGTAGTGGTTCAAGGGTGGAAGATGGTGATCAAATGGTGATGTCCGATGGGTTTACAGAGAAGATGTTCAAGAAAGGAGGAGGAGAGAGAGAAGAGAGAGAATGGTGGTTTAATTGGTTGTAAACTGAAGAGAAGCAAGAAGTTGTTAAATGGGGTTCTAATGGTGATCATAAAGCTAGAAAACAGTAGTCATTGGACTCAATTGATGATGATGGTTTGGTGTTTAGATGATCTGTTGGATCGAGTATGCTGAGTACATGTTGCAGCCGAGACTGTTGTTCGAGCAGAAGCATATTGCATCAAATTAGTAATATAAAATGATTATTCTTGTGGTGGAATTGGATTATGAAAAGAAGCAGAAGATCGAGACTGTAACAGCACAGTAGGTGGCTCGATGGTATTGTTGTTGTACACGATCGAAAAAAAAATATTAGTACATAGCAACGGTGATATAATAGAGATTTATGTGGCTGTTTGGTGACGGTTTAGGGTGGCAAATGTTGTGGTTCACGGTGGTAGAAGGTGGTAGTTTGTGGTCGGAGATAGTGATCATAAATATGATAAAGGGTGCCGAAGAAGGGATGTTTGGTTTGTGTTCTTGATCGACTGAAACCAAGAGGAAGAAGAGAGATATTGTATCGAGCTGTTTTAATCTGTAATTTTGTTTAATTCTTCAACTGATGTGATTGTAAAAGATAAATGATAATGATATTGGAAGAATTTATTAATTGGTATCACTAAGCTCCATTATATAATGAAAGTGTGTCTCGACATATATTCACGGGCGTAGCATATGTACAAGAAAAGAAAAAAAAATTAACTTGATTATGAAAGAAATGGAATCCAATGTAAATGCTATAATTGTTTTTACGTTTAATCTAATTAATAAACAGATATAAATATATTAATATCATTAATAATATTAAAACTAATAAAATACAAATACTAATAATAATAGAAGTAATAATAATAAAAATATCAAAATAATACTTAGAATAATACTAATAATAATGATAATATAGCAAATTAAATACATCAAATTTCATATTTATATCATAATATTATTGTTACGGAAAGTTATATTATAACAACTATATTTTAACCTGTATTATATATATATATATATATATATATATATATATATATATATATATATATATATATATATATATATATATATATATATAGTATTACTTATTTATTATTCATATAATCTATCATATAATAACTTTTATTGAATATTTATTATTTAAGATTTATATATATTACAATATGATAGAAATCATATATATTTATACATTGCTTCACTTTAATAACAACTTAATGATTCTGTATTATTTTACATTTTTAATTAATTGATTAAAGAGTATTTTATTAATTCAAAATACTATATATACACTTATATTTATATTTATATATACGTATATATACAAAACAATTGTTCGTGAATCGTCGGAAATAGTCAAAGGACAAATGAATATATCAACATAGTTCCAAAATTTTCGAGACTCAACATTACAGACTTTTCTTATCGTATCAAAATCATATAGAGATTAAGTTTAAATTTAGTCGGAAATTCCCGGGTCGTCACAGTACCTACCCGTTAAAGAAATTTCGTCCCGAAATTTGTGTAAGGTGGTCATGGCTAACAATAAAAATGTTTTCATGACGAATATGAGTTGATAAATAGAGTTTTATTACTGTTGAGTAATATGGATAAGATAATTCGATTACTCGAAGAGTACGGGTGAAGCTATCACAAAAGATTGAGGTAGAGATTTAACTTTTGATGTAATCACGGTTGAATTTAGAAAATAAGGTGTGTCTTAGCTTTTGACGTTGTTGAATTTCGGAATTCAAGGGATTTAAAGAAAATCTTCGAAATCTAAAAGATTTGATTCTTCGTCGAATCAGGAAATTAGGATTCTCTAATTAAATACGGAGATCTGCCTTGATTTCACTATCAAATATTTCACTATAAATTAACTTCTTCCGTTTCGTATCTTTTACCATTCCTATACTTAATTTCCAAATTCAAAAGATTGTGAAAATGCTTAATCCAGTTCTAATCCTTGTCCTCACCCTTACTATCGTAACAATCATTCTCCTTTTCCCACTTCCACCAGAGGAATCTGCTTACTTCTACTTTGCCCTTGGGGTTATAGTGCTTTTAATTCTCCCGTGTCTTTAGGTGGCGATAAGAATTGATATACACAGTTTGTAATTTATGTGTTGTTATCGAGCTTTATATTCTCCCTTATATTTCAATGTTCCTATTTCTGTTCCCTATAAACACGGTCATCCACAGTTAATACTCCCTCCTATTTTCTGCGATTTATACTCCAATTTCTATTTCGGAGCTTTGTCCCTTCGTTTCTTCTTCTTCTTGTGGTTAGGCATCTCTTGTAATGGTCCAGAATACACATATATAAATTTCGGAATGAACACAGTTGATGTTCTAGAAAGGAAATGGAAATAGTACAATCTGACTTGTCAAATTACCAGAATTCAAGGGAAAAATAGGACTATCAAGGAAAACATGTTCTTGATATGTTTATAGATTTAGACAGAATGTAAGAGTCGTGTAACATGGCACATGATGACGTTATGATCTGTGAATCATCACGTTCCAATTAGAAACTCAGCATGACTTACTGTAATATAATCACGTTGATCAAGTGTCATTATATTATATAACTCATGCATCAGTTCCCAACATTACTTCAATAACATTCATATTTTAAGCTCGAAAGTTTACAGAATATAGAAACTAACAGTTTCTATATGATGTAATACTGATAGCACGAAGAGATTAATGATTTCAGATAAGATTAGTTATGAAAATATATTCAGAAATATCGAGGATATTTATAATGAAAGATATGATAATATCTCGGAATATCTAAGATCAGAGGATGATGGAAACTATTGTCCGCAAGGGTTTAGAGTAAGGAGTAAGATATTCGCTAAAGACTTTAGCAGGCATTGAATCATTTGGATTCGTTGAAGTCAAACTTATTCTTTGTGATTTGTCCACGGCTTCCTTCATAGTTTCGCATAATCTGCTTTTCGGTACTAAATTTTCTATTGAATGTTTCCAATATAATGATACATAGGAAGCACGAAGAGGTATATAATTTCAGACGAGAATATTTATGAAAATATCCTCAGAAATATCGAAGATATTGATGAGGATATTTTTGGAATTTCTAAGTTCGATGGTTGATGGAGAAAGGTTTTCTGCAAGATTTTAACATGACTTCGGAGCAAGATATTCTCTAAAGATTTCAACGTATCCAGAATTATCTGGATTCTTTGAATATAGGGTATGGTCCTTGTATTTGTCCTTGGTCTCCTTCATGGTTAACTCTATCCATTTTCCAGTTCCAACGTTTCTGAGCTTTTCCAACATATTATTCTTTATCATCAAACTTCCGACGACTAAAGTCGTTTACGGTTGCCTACAGTTTCTGCTGCTTCATTCAGCTTTTTCAACATTCAGAGTATCGATTCGTAAACTGGGTGCCTTTTCAAAATTTCAGAATTGAAGATTGTAATTCTAGGAGATAATTGTTATATGTATACATATAACTATTGATGTAGAAATGCTACGAGATTCGAAATACTGATTGTTGATTTCCCGGTAATTGGTAAGGCAATTATTGTTACAGGGTATAGATGAATACAAGATGGGGTTTCAATGAATATAATGATTTTTCGGAAAGTCCAAATTCATTGAAGTTGCTGGTAATTTTACTGCTAATGTGGTGGAATATAAACGGTTCTCCGGTAACGATGATGAAAGGCAAACTTATATATCAAGGTTATAATATAGAGTTTATTTGAATAAAAAGTCAAAATTGATTTGCTGATGCTGTGACAAATTAAGCTACTTGGGAAAGGGATTGCAAAGTTATTTTCGATAATAACAACGCCAAAGAAGTTAGCACAGATACATGTTAAACGTTTACTCGGGTTCCGAGAGTTTTCAGGTGCATAACTATACACATCAATCTTTCTTTCTGTAGATGAAGTGTGGTTGGTTCATCTTCTCGATTGAAATGTTTTCAAGAATCATGAAAGGTTTGAATGCAAATTTTAATCGTCGAGATACAAATGAGATTTAAGATGAAATCAAGTGGCAACTTGAAGAATTGTTTAGTTTCATATGTTATAATCAATACTTTAATTCATTTAATTGTTCAATGTTATTAGTCCACAGTCGATAGTCCACAGTTAACAGTCCAATAATTCATATATAGTTTAATATATAATATTTGAATTAATTAATACGTATCGTGACCCGTATACGTCTCAGACTCGATCACAACTCAAAGTATATATATTATTGTAGAATCAACCTCAACCCTGTATAGCTAACTCCCGCATTACTGCATATAGAGTGTCTATGGTTATTCCAAATAATATATATAGATGGGTCGATATGATATGTCAAAACCTTGTATACGTATTTCGATATTTCTAGTGCGTAAAATAAATAACAGAAATTAAATGATGATAAATTAAATGCGTAAAGTAAACAACTGAAATTAAATGACAAAACAAATAAAATTTGCGAGAATGTAAATTGCGATAATTAAATTGCGATAAATAACATGTAATCAGTTAGCTGGGAGCAATTAGCTAGGAACAGTTAGCATGGATTCTTAACAAAATTTCTTATAGTTAATTTGTTTGTTTCTAACAAATTTTATTTCGTCAAATGTTTTCTTCATTATGCCACTTGTTGAATTCTGATAAATCAAAATCCAAATATGAAATTGGATAAAAAAATGATTATTCTGCGGTGAACGAATTCGTATATTTGTGGATGTAAGTGGGATGGTAAATGACTGTTGAATCAGATTCGAAGAACGTATAATGTAACTTTTTAATGTGAAATCTAAATATTCCTCGGGTATTACCTACCCGTTAAAATATTTTCACCATTAACAGTTTGTACAAAAGAATTTTTAATTACAATCTTTATGAAAACATATATACATATATATTTTCTTCAGATGTAATCATGAATTTAATGAGCTAATATGATATTAATCTCGTTTGATTTTTTTTTTCATTAGAGCAAGAATGAATAATCCCTAAAACTTTAGAGATTAGATAATCTCCGTGGAGAACGAATATAATTGATGTAGAACAATACATAGAACGATGATTATACTCGAGGTACAGAATGAGATATTGAGGCGTGTGTTGTTGTGGTATGTGTTGTTGCTGGTGGTACAGTTGATGACGTTGATTTTGTTGAAGCTGGTACATTTTGCACCATATTTTCCAAGGCTACAACTCGGGCGCGAAACTCATTGACTTTATTACTCCGGGATGATTGTCGGTATGAACGAGCGAATTTATAAGGTTTATAATCTGGCTTGTGATATAGTCGTGGCGAGATACTCTTGAAATGAGAGAGAAAATGGTGTTACGAACAGGTTCGCCGGTAAGTACTTCAGGTTCTTCGCCAAGAGGGCAATTCGGTTGGTGGAAAGGATCGCCGTTTTCGCGTCTCCATTGATTAAGTCGACTACGAAACCATCAAATGAATTGGGGATGGCTGATTGGTTGATTCATTCTGGTGACACCACTTTCGGAGTTTAGGTGAATATCTATGTCGGAATAACTATCGGAATCTGAGGGACTCGAACTGGTTGAGGGATTCATCTCGTACGATCAGATGAAGGATTTTCGATAAGAAATAGATTATAGGATGTAGATTAGTACCCTACAATACATAATTTATATATGCATATATAATACTAAAATCCCATAAGTTACGGAGGAATCTACGGAAGCTGTCAGGCAAAGGTAACAATAACAGTTACGCTAAGATATGAATTTTGTCTATACACTATTCATGCAGTCAATGCAGTAAAACGTGTCTAGACTAGGAATGGTAAGCAGGTAATTTCCCAAGGATGATAAGTAGGTAATTTTCGACAGGTAATGATAAGCAAAACTTTTGACATGCAGACACGGTCGAAGTCCAGACACACTAAAGCATCCTAAGGACTTATCAGTTAGACAAACTAATGCAGACCTGGTTCGCTAAGACCACCGCTCTGATACCAACTGAAAGGACCCGTCCTAATCCATCCGGATGAAGTCCATATCGATTAAAAATGATTCCCAACAGTTGATTACATCGCGAGGTACTTGACCTCTATATGATACATTTTACAAACATTGCATTCGTTTTTAAAAGACAAACTTTCATTTACATCGACAGTTGACATACATGCATACCAATTCATAATATTTCCAAATATAATTGACTTAATAATAATCTTGATGAACTCAACGACTCGAATGCAACATCTTTTGAAATATATCATGAATGACTCCAAGTAATATCTCTAATATGAGCAAATTCACAGCGGAAGATTTCTTTCGTACCAGAGAATAAACATGCTTTAAAGTGTCAACCAAAAGGTTGGTGAGTTCATTAGTTTAACATAAATAATCATTTCATAATTTTAATAGACCACAAGATTTCATATTTTCATTTCTCATAAACATACGTCCCATGCATAGAGACAAAAATATCATTCATATGGATTGAACACCTGGTAACCGACATTCACAATATACATATAAGAATATCCCCATCATTCCGGGATCCTCCTTCGGACATGATATAAATTTCGAAGTACTAAAGCATCCGGTACTTTGGATGGGGCTTGTTGGGCCCGATAGATCTATTTTTAGGATTCGCGTCAATTATGGTGTCTGTTCCCTAATTCTTAGATTACCAGACTAAAAAGGGGCATATTCAGTTTCGATCATTCAACCATAGAACATAATTTCGATTACTTGTGTCTATTTCGTAAAACAGTTATAAAAGTTGCGCATGTATTCTCAGCCCAAAAATATAAAGGGTAAAAAGGCAAATGAAACTCACCATACTGTATTTTGTAGTAAAAATACATATAACATCATTGAACAAGTGTAAGGTTGGCCTCGTATTCACGAACCTATATCATTTATATTTACATTAACGCATATACTCGTAATCAAATGAATTTATATATTATTAGTTATATACTTGTTATCTTAATAGGGTATATGTTTTGTATATAACTTAATTAATATATTTATTTTATATGCTTTTAAATGAATAAATAATATTTATTATAAGAATATTAATATAGTTTTTGTTAAATATATTTTTCTATAATTAATTTTTATTGTAATAATAATAATATTAATAATAGTATTGATAATAATAATAATAATAATAATAATAATAATAATAATAATAATAATAATAATAATAATAATAATAATAATAATAATATAGTTATGATAATAATAATGATACTAGTAGTAAAAATGATAATAATTATAATATTAAAAATAATAGTAATAATAATAATTTTTATAATAATACTAATGATAATATTAACAATAATAATATTAACCATAGTTATACTTACATATTCATAATAATAATAAATGATAAATCATAATTATAATAATTATAATACTAATTGCTATTTCTAATAATAAATGACATTCATAATACTTGATAATAATTCTAATAGTAATATTAATCAATAACAATGATACTAATAATAATAAATAAATAAAAATTAAAAGTGTTTACCCTTAACAGCTTGGTGTAAAAATAAATGCTCCAGACGGGACTCGAACCCAAGATCTCTCGCTAATATGCCAACACCCCAAACCATCGAGCCATATCTATTTTCCTGATCTAATCTTGGACCCTTTAATACTTAACCCGTATTTTTTTGTTCTCATCTACAGCCCAACAAACTAAGGACTCGGCCCAATATCTGAAGGAAGGTTCACGACCCAGTTGTAACCCATGTAACACAAATAGTCCAACAGAATAAGTTCACGGCCCAGCGCTCTACAGGATCACGGCCCAACAGGCCCACACTCTTAGAACAGTTTTAATTGAAAAAAAAAATATATGCACACTTCTGGTTTCGAACCCAGGACCCCTTGGATAATCACAAACATCCTAACCATCTAATCTACCATGTTTTTCTATTATCATTACCATTTTAATTACTTATATATTATATCACAGTTTTATCATCATCATCATACGTTAATATCTTCATCATTTATCATTATACCCGTATCATTATCTTCTTATTCAACTAAATTATTTTTATCTAAACTACTTATTACATCCTTAACCTAATCTTTTACGTATCCTTTATCACCCATTTAATTAATATGATTGTATATGGGGTTGTTCAAATTATAACAATATCCATGAGGTAGGCATAAAGTAATGATAGTGGGGATTTAAATATAGCAAGAGGGTCTACTTTATACTATCATTTTATCAACTATCGAAGTCTTCTCTTTTCATCTCTACTGTTTACCTTCTCCATCTTTTACTTGTTCGAACAGTGATAGGAAGAATAACAGCATCAGGTACCGCGAGCAATCATAGCAATAGCAGTAGCAGTAGCAGCAAGGGCTGCTTTCTGAACAGCGAAATAGTGGTAGCCGCAATAGTAACGAGGATGATTTATGGCTGTGGTTATTAGTTTTATTTCGAACAGAAAAATAGTAAGAGACAGTAGTTATTGGTGATGGTATTGGATGATAGTGATCAGGTGTTCAAGGTGAAGAGTGGTGATGTGCAAATGAATGTGGTGATTGGAATAAAATAAGAAAACGTAGCAGCGGTGTGGGACGATAGTGGGTGGTTGCTCGTAGTGGTTCAAGGGTGGAAGATGGTGATCAAATGGTGATGTCCGATGGGTTTACAGAGAAGATGTTCAAGAAAGGAGGAGGAGAGAGATAAGAGAGAGAATGGTGGTTTAATTGGTTGTAAACCAAAGAGAAGCAAGAAGTTGTTAAATGGGTTTCTAATGGTGATCATAAAGCTGGAAAACAGTAGTCGTTGGACTCAATTGATGATGATGGTTTGGTGTTTAGATGATCTATTGGATCGAGTATGCTGAGTACATGTTGCAGCCGAGACTGTTGTTCGAGCAGAAGCATATTGCATCAAATTAGTAATATAAAATGATTATGCTTGTGGTGGAATTGGATTATGAAAAGAAGCAAAAGATCGAGACTGTAACAGCACAGTAGGTGGCTCGATGGTATTGTTGTTGTACACGATCGAAAAAAAAAATAAATATTAGTACATAGCAATGGTGATATAATAGAGATTTATGTGGCTGTTTGGTGACGGTTTAGGGAGGCGAATGTTGTGGTTCATGGTGGTAGAAGGTGGTAGTTTGTGGTCGGAGATAGTGATCGTAAATATGATAAAGGGTGCCGAAGAAGGGATGTTTGGTTTGTGTTCTTGATCGACTGAAACCAAGAGGAAGAAGAGAGATATTGTATCAAGCTGTTTTAATCTGTAATTTTGTTTAATTCTTCAACTGATGTGATTGTAAAAGATAAATGATAATGATATTGGAAGAATTTATTAATTGGTATCACTAAGCTCCATTATATAATGAAAGTGTGTCCGACATATATTCACGGGTGTAGCATAAGTACAAGAAAAGAAAAAAAAATTAACTTGATTATGAAAGAAATGGAATCCAATGTAAATGCTGTAATTGTTTTTACGTTTAATCTAATTAATAAACAGATATAAATATATTAATATCGTTAATAATATTAAAACTAATAAAATACAAATACTAATAATAATAGAAGTAATAATAATAAAAATATCAAAATAATACTTAGAATAATACTAATAATAATGATAATATAGCAAATTAAACACATCAAATTTCATATTTATATCATAATATTATTGTTACGGAAAGTTATATTATAACAACTATATTTTAACCTGTATTATATATATATATATATATATATATATATATATATATATATATATATATATATATATATATATATATATATATATATATATATATATATATATATATATATATATATATATATATATATATATATATATATATATATATATATATATGTATATATATATATGTATATTATTACTTATTTATTATTCATATAATCTATCATATAATAACTTTTATTGAATATTTATTATTTAAGATTTATATATATTACAATATGATAGAAATCATATATATTTATACATTGCTTCACTTTAATAACAACTTAATGATTCTGTATTATTTTACATTTTTAATTAATTGATTAAAGAGTATTTTATTAATTCAAAATACTATATATACACTTATATTTATATTTATATATACGTATATATACAAAACAATTGTTCGTGAATCCTCGAAAATAGTCAAAGGTCAAATGAATATATCAACATAGTTCCAAAATTTTCGAGACTCAACATTACAGACTTTGCTTATCGTATCAAAATCATATAGAGATTAAGTTTAAATTTAGTCAGAAATTCCCGGGTCGTCACAGTTGGAACTCTTGAGACAAGAGCAACTTTATGCCAAATTCTCTAAGTGTGAGTTTTGGTTGAAGGAAGTCCAATTTCTGGGTCATATAGTGAGCAACCAGGGTATCAAAGTTGACCCCGCTAAGATCGAAGCTATCAGCAAATGGGAAACTCCCACTACTCCTACTCATATCCGCCAATTTTTAGGCCTCACCAGTTATTATCGAAGATTCATTGAAGGTTTCTCTCTGATTGCACGTCCTTTGACTGCATTAAATCATAAGGGGAAGAAGTTCGTTTAGGAAGCCGAGCAAGAGTCGGCATTTCAAACCCTGAAGCAGAAGTTAACCACTGCACCTATCTTATCACTTCCCGAAGGCAGTGATGATTTTGTTGTGTACTGTGATACCTCGAAAAATGGTTTTGGTTGCGTATTGATGCAAAGAACGAAGGTTATTGCTTATGCCTCTCGACAACTGAAGATTCACGAGCGAAATTACACAACGCACAATCTTGAACTTGGAGTCGTTGTCTTTCCACTAAAACTGTGGAGACACTATCTTTATGGAACCAAGAGTACTATCTTCACCGATCACAAAAGCCTCCAACACATTTTCGACCAAGAGCAGCTGAATATGAGACAGCGATGATGGATCGAGACGTTGAACGACTATGATTGTGAACTACGTTATCATCCCGGAAGGGCAAATGTTGTAGCTGATGCCTTGAGCCAAAAGGAGAGAACAGTACCTCTTCATGTTCGTGCCTTGAACATCACCATTCAGACGAATCTCAATAACCAGATCCGCATAGCTCAAGAAGAAGCTCTCAAGGAGGAGAATATTTCTCAAGAGCACTTAAACATTCTCGTTTCTCGATTTGAGGTCAAGGAGACTGGACTCCGATACTTTGCCGGAAGAATTTGGGTGCCTAAATATGGAGATTTACGGGGCCTTATTCTAGATGAAGGCCACAAGTCAAGGTATTCAATTCATCCAGGAGCTGGTAAAATGTACCACGACCCCAAGGGTCAATATTGGTGGCCGAACCTGAAGAAGGATGTTGCGACTTATGTTGGAAAGTGTTTGACTTGTTCCAAGATCAAAGCTGAACATCAGAAGCCGTCTGGATTACTTCAACAACCCAAAATCCCGCAAAGGAAGTGGGAAGGAATAACAATGGATTTCATCACGAAGCTACCGAAGACGGTAGGAGGTTATGATACCATCTGGGTTATCGTTGACCATCTTACCAAATCTGCTCACTTCCTAGCCATGAAGGAAACCGATACGATGGAAAGACTAGCGCAGCTATACATAAAGGAAGTTGTATCTCGCCACGATGTACCCTTATCGATTATCTCAGATCGCGATACCCGTTTTGCTTCTAGATTTTGGCGTTCTTTGTAAGAAGCCTTGTGTAACTCCCCGACTTCATAAATCCAAAAACGTGTACAAGATCTTGGACGGCGTCCAGCTCTTAAGGCCAGGACGGCGTCCAGCATATCTGGATGGCGTCCAGATTTCCTGGAAGCTGCTGTCCCCCGGGTCCAACTCACGTGAGCGGAAATCCCGCTTCCCGACACTTTTAATCGAAAACTTTTTACAACGTATCACAATATAATAAAATAAGAGGTTTCCATCATTAAAACAAGTTTTACAACCTCGGGCCCACATCGGCCCATCTTACGCGTTTCAATCAAAAATACAAGTTTCGACCAATACAAGTTTAATTTCCAAACGACACTAGAGCATGGTGTTTGGGGTTAAACTACCCAAATCTTGGCCGAACTTCCAAAAGCTAACCAAAAGCATCTCCTATCAAAACAAGCAGGAGACCACTAATAAAACCGAATACCCTTGCCTTTGTCCACGCCGGAGCCTAAAAAGGTAAACAACGAGAGGGTAAGCTAACGCTTAGTGAGAAGAATAAATATATACATGCATATAAGACTTACCTACTCGCATCCACGATATCATATAACGCATACAAACGCATAACATCTCAATAAATAAGCTAGTATCGTCAATTCGTACAACTAGCAACATCAAAAGCATAATATTCATAATAATAATTAAATGCTAAACGTCGACAACTATAAACCATGGTTAACCAAGTTCTTCGCAAGGGAATGACTTCGCGAAACAAGTCATCGATGTTCATAACAACCGTTAGCACCCAGAAACGGCTATGGTATGCTAACCCCCGAGGTGTTCCAAAAACGGCTATGGCATCACCCCCAAGTGTTCCAAAAACGGCTATGGCATCACTTGATCAACGTGTGAGTAAAACACGGCTATTACTCACAATCTGTACACAAACACGGCTATGTGTACAATTAATACTACAACAACGTGGGATTAAAATACGGCAACTACTCGCCACTATATGCACAAACACGGCTATGTGCATAAATATCAAATGTGGACAAAAACGGCTATGCCTCACAACTATGGTCACACAACGGCTATGTGACACCATTAATACGGCACATAAATCATATACATACATATATAGATATTCCACTCACCTTAGAGTCTTTTGCGAAAGATAACCGAACTTGCAACTTCAATGTAACGTACCTATTACATTTAGCACAATATCAAACACAACTCAAGTCGGTCAACCGACTCATTCGACATTCTAGAGTCTTTTGACTCAATGTGCAATTCCGACCCATTTTGCACCCTTACCCTAATAATGGGTCAACTTCACCAAAAACCCTACTCTAGCCATTCATGGTCTTAATACACTTTTAATCACAAAGTTAACTCATTTTTCACACTTGCAAGACAACTTAGGTCATCAAAGACCTATTTGACCCATTTCAAGGTCAACACACCCATTTGGGTCACCCACAACCCAAATGACACCCACTTACATTAACTACAAGTGTACTAAGTGATTTACTTAACCTTTAAGACCCATTTACACAATTTAACCTTTTAAAACCCTAGGTTAATCATCATTTGGGTCTTCATGACCCAGACTTACCCAAACCCCCAATTCACTAACAAAAGGGTTTTATGTGCAACACTAACCCAAACCCTAACCCTTAAACTAATTAAAGTAAAGAAATCAAGGTTAAGACTTACTAACACAATCAACACATAGCTAGAGACTAGGTGAACGACTTTAAAGCTTGCACAAAAATCCGATTCAACCTTCTTCTTACTTGTTTTGAGCTCTCTTACTCTAGAAACTTTCTCTCTCTCTAGATTTTAATGGAAGATGATAAGGTAGATGGAAATGGAGTAATGAGGCTCACTAAAAGTGATCCAGGACCTTTAATTCGTCCACAAAGTGAAATTACCAAAATGCCCATCTAAAATATCTAAAAAGAAACAAGGCTGGCCTGCCAGCTATTCTGGACGGCGTCCAGAATCTTGGATGGCGTCCAGAATCTTGGATGGCGTCCAGCCCTTCGATTCGGGACGGCGTCCCGCCCATTTGGACGGCGTCCCACATGTATGAGAAAACCGGATCTTACTGCGTATCACCCGCAAACTGACGGACAAAGCGAACGAACGATTCAGACTTTGGAGGATATGTTACGTGCTTGCGTTATTGATTTCGGAAAAGCTTGGGAAAAGCATTTGCCGCTAGCCGAATTTTCTTACAACAACATCTATCATTCGAGTATTAATGCCGCACCTTTCGAAGCGTTGTATGCCCGCAAGTGTCGTTCTCCTATTTGTTGGGATGAAGTAGGTGAGAAGCAAATCAACGGACCCGAGTTAGTCCATGAGACAACGGAAAAGATTGTTCAAATTCAAGCGAGGCTCAAGACGGCCCGTGATCGTCAGAAGAGCTATGCCGACCTTAAACGTGGAGATCGCGAATTTCAAATCGACGACCGCGTTATGTTGAAAGTTGCACCTTGGAAAGGTGTAATCCGTTTCAGAAAATATGGAAAGTTGAACCTGAGATACATTGGTCCTTTTGAAGTTTTGGAACGTGTTGGACCCGTTGCTTACCGTTTGGATCTTCCGACTCAATTGAGCTCCGTTCATCCTACCTTTCATGTATCGAATATGAAGAAGTGTCTTGCGGAACCAGAACTCGTCATACCACTTGAGGAGCTTACGATTGATGACAAACTTCATTTCGTGGAAGAACCTATCGAAATTATGGACCGTGAGGTCAAGACCTTGAAATGCAACAAGATTCCGATCGTCCGAGTCCGATGGAATGCAAAACGAGGACCTGAGTTTACTTGGGAACGAGAGGATCAAATGATAAACCAATCTACGCAGCATGACAAGCAGGAAGATAAACCAAAACAAACTCTTCGGGCTCTCAAGTAAACTCGGAACCTATACTACGACACCATTGGACTTTAAAAGTCCTCACCTCTTTATTCCTCAACCTTTTCACCTTTTCATCAAGTATAGCAATCGGCTCCTCAACATACTCTAGTTTGTTGTTTAGCTCAATCTCGTCTAAAGGCACCCAAGAAGAATCATCCGCAAGACACTTACGGAGATGGGAAACATGAAATGTATTATGGATCCCCGCAAGCTCTTCGGGTAACTCCAAACGATAAGAAACTTCTCCAACATGATCTAAAACTTTAAATGAGGAGCTAACTTTCCCCGCTTTCGAAACCGAATAATCCCTTTCCATGGCGAAACCTTAAGCATCACCATGTCACCTTCTTGAAACTCAATAGTTCGTCTCCGTTTGTCGGCATACGACTTTTGTCTATCTTGCGCCTTTTTCAAATGATCTCGAATCATATCAATCTTGCTATTCGTCTCTAAAACCAAATCGGTACTCCCGATTTCCCTTTGACCCACTTCACCCCAACAAATCGGGGTTCGACATCTTCGCCCATAAAGCATCTCATAAAGTGGCATTCCGATACTAGTATGTTAACTATTATTGTACAAGAATTCCACCAAAGGTAAGTGCTCGTCCAAACTACCATCGAAATCTATAATACACGCCCGTAACATATCCTCTAATGTTTGATTCGTACGTTCGGTTTGATCGTCCATTTGAGGATGATACCCCGTGCTAAATTTTAATTGTGTACCCATATCGTCATGAAACTTTTCCCAAAACCGAGATGTAAAACGGGTATCTCGATCCGAAATAATAGATATAGGAACCCCATGTCGAGCGACTACCTCTTTGATAAACAATTTAGCTAAGGTCTCCGACGATATCGCTTCTCGAATGGGAAGAAACAAAGCACTTTTCGTCAATCGGTCAACTATCACCCAAATCGAATCAAATGTTCTTGCCATTTTAGGTAACTTTGTGATGAAATCCATGGTAATGTGCTCCCATTTCCACTTCGGATTTTCTAACGGTTGCAACTTACCATATGGGTTTTGGTGCTCGGCTTTAACTTGCAAACACGTGACGCATTGCTCGACATACTTTACAACATCACGTTTCATGCCCGGCCACCAATACTCTTTTCTTAAATCAAGATACATTTTCGTCGCGCCCGAATGAATGGAATACTTTGACTTATGTGCTTCATCAAGTAGCACTTGTCGATAATCACCCATCTTAGGCACCCACACCCTTCCTTGAAAAGACAACAAACCACACGAGCCCATAGTAATGAACTATGATTGACCCACTATTCATTCCGCATGCTTGTTGTGAACGTAAGCCTCTATTTGAATCACACCAAGTTTTTCAAGAAAATCGTTAGTAATAATCATACGTAACAATCCCAATCGTAACACCGGGTGATGACTCTTTCGACTTAACGCATCCGCGACCACATTCGCCTTGCCCGGATGATAAAGTATCTCACAATCATAGTCTTTTACCACGTCCATCCACCTACGTTGACGATAATTCAAATCCCGTTGATTAAAGAGGTGTTTCAAACTTTTGTGATCCGAATAAATCGTACACTTGACACCATACAAGTAATGGCGCCAAATTTTCAACGCATGCACAACCGCCGCCAACTCAAGATCATGAGTCGGATATCTCGTCTCGTGTTCCTTTAATTGTCGAGAGGCATAAGCAATGACTTTACCCCTTTGCATCAGAACACACCCAAGCCCATTTAACGAAGCATCACAATAAACCGTCATGTCTTCCACTCCTTCCGGCAACACTAACACCGGAGCTTGACACAATTTCTCTTTTAGCAATTGAAAAGCAATTTCTTGCTCGTCCTCCCAAGTAAATCTCGCGTTCTTCCTTGTCAATTTCGTCAACGAAGAAGCGATCTTAGAAAAGTATTGGATAAACCGACGATAATAACCTGCCAATCCGAGAAAACTTCGGACCTCCATAGGCGTAGTTGGTTGTCTCCAACTCTTCACCGTCTCTATCTTCCCCGGATCTACTTGAATACCGTCTTTGTTCACAATGTGGCCAAGGAATTGAACCTCCCTTAACCAAAATTCACATTTGGAGAACTTAGCATACAACTTCTCCTTTCATAACGTCTTCAATACTTCGCGCAAATGACGTTCATGTTCGTTCATACTTTTCGAGTAGACTAATATATCGTCAATGAACACAATTACCGACTTGTCCAACATGGGTTGGCACACTCGGTTCATAAGATCCATGAATGCCGCCGGTGCATTCGTAAGACCAAAAGGCATTACCACAAATTCAAAATGCCCATAACGTGTTCGAAAAGCCGTTTTCTCAATATATTCCTCACGGACCCGCATTTGGTAATAGCCAGACTGTAGGTCGATTTTAGAGAAATACGTTGCACCTTGGAGTTGGTCAAACAAATCGTCAATCCGAGGTAATGGATAACGATTCTTGATCGTCACTTAATTTAACTCCCGATAATCGACGCACATTCGCATACTTCCATCCTTCTTCTTCACAAATAAAACCGGAGCGCCCCATGGCGAAGCACTCGGTCGAATGAAACTCTTCTCAAGCAACTCTTGGGTTTGATTTAACAACTCTTGCACTTCCGTTGGCGCTAAACGATAAAGAGTTTTAGCAATGGGAGTAGCTCCCGGAACCAACTCAATGCGAAATTCAACTTGTCTTTCCGCCGGAACACCCGGTAACTCATCCGAAAAAATGTCTTCAAACTCATTTACTACTGGAATTTCACGAATGGGTGGTGGCTCATCACGAGTATCAACAACATGGGTAACAAAAGCCATGCCACCACTAACAAGGAAACGACGTGCCCGTGCAAAAGTGCATAGCGGCACAAGTCTTCTCCGTTTATCACCGTGAATAATTAATTCTCCCCCACTTGGGGTTTTCGTACGAATAAATTTCTCATGGCATGCAATATCGGCTCTATTATGATCGAGCCAATCCATACCAACAACGATATCAAAATCGCCCAAAGTCATCGGGATGAGGTCGATTTTAAAGTTTTCGGCACCAAACACAACATCACAATTCTTACACACATCAACCACTAGCACCATCTTGTCATCCGCTATTTCGACTTCTACCGGACGACTTAACTTAGCTAACGGTCTACTAAGTTTAGCCACGAATTTTGGAGACACAAACGACAAATTGGCACCACTATCAAAAAGTATCCGTGCCGGATTAGAGTTAATCATAAAAGTACCTGAGACAACTTCGTTGGATTGCTTGGCTTCATCATTCATCATCAAATAGTTGCGACCCCTAGCCGTACCCGCCGCCTTTTCTAACTTCTTGACATGATCCTTATTCAAATCGGGACATTCCAGCCTCTTGTGTCCCTCCTTTCCACAGTTAAAACACGTGACCGACTTGGTCAAACAATCACGGGCGTAATGACCTGACTTCCCACAACTATAACAAGTAGGCGTAAAAGTATTTGAACCACCCTTCTTCACACTTCCGACGCTTTCGGACCCCTTCTTGTTCTTGTTTTTCTTGCTTGAGAAGTTAGAATGATAGAACCTTCAAACTTTCTTTTGGAAAAAGCAAAATCACTCTTTCTTGGAACCTCCGGCTCAAAACCCCTAGATAATTCGTATAAATCTTCAAAAGACTTAGCCATACCCCAGCTAATCTTACCCTTCAACTCATCACTTAAAGTACGGTAGAAATCTAGCATCAACTTGTGATCATCACCTACATACTCCGGACAAAAACGAGTCTTTGCCAAGAAGGTAGACTTGAGAGTAACCAAGTCAATTGAACCTTGTCGCAAATGGTGCAACTCGTCCCGGATTTTATCAAGATCGAAAGAAGTTCGGTATTCTTGGAAAAATTCCTTCTTAAACTCCTCCCATGTCAAGCACATGCATTGCTCTTCACTATATAATTTGATTTTATCGTCCCACCACAACTTGCCCTCTTCGCGCAACATGCTATACCCATACCTCATCTTCTTCTCGGGAGGACACTCCGCGGTACGGAACGCTCCCTTGATATTGTAAATCCAACAAGTGCTTTTCAATGGATCCCTCACCCCATTAAACATCGAAGGTTGAGTATCCTTGAAATTTTTGTAGTGGAAGTCCCTCCTTCCACCCCCACCATTTCCTTCACCCCCTTCGCCTCGAGGATAAATGTTTCTAGCCTCTAAAGCCTCCTCTATTTCGGCTTTCATTCGATCATTGATCATTTCGGTCACTTGTCCATCGATCGACTCTTGTAAAACCTTTCGAACATCGTTGAGAAAATCCTTCTTTAGCCTCTTAAAGATGGCCTCAACCTTGGCCGTGAGTTCGACGTCCTCACTCGTACTTCCGTCATTAGTGTCGGGCCTATTTCTCATCTTCATTCTATAAAACGAAGTAAGTTAAACAACGAAACGAAAGGACTTAACACATATGCATATACATATATACTACACTATCCCATCTTGCTCAACAATCATCGTACATCGCTCGTTTGACACGATTTGAACCCGTAACAATGGTAGCTAATCATTGTTACGCGAGCACGTCACATTAACTTGCTAGTACAATGCCTATCTCGCTTGATAATTGCTAAAACAATACAAAACAATTAATGCAAGGTTAATTCACATAAACCCTAGCACTAACAATTCCCGTTCCGACCCAAAGTCCTACAAGTCCTGCATAAAGCGCACACACATTAAAGTCTAAGTCTAGGCACCTATCTCAAGTCGTCTAAATCCCTTAGACCATGCTCTGATACCACTTATAACGCCCCGACTTCATAAATCCAAAAACGTGTACAAATTTTTTTTCCTGATTCAGCTCATCTGGACGGCGTCCAAGATCTTGGACGGCATCCAGCTCTTAAGGCCAGGACGGCGTCCAGCATATCTGGACGGCGTCCAGATTGCCTGGAAGCTGATGTCCCCCGGGTCCAACTCACGTGAGCGGAAATCCCGTTTCCCGACACTTTTAATCGAAAACCTTTTTACAACGTATCACAATATAATAAAATAAGAGGTTTCCATCATTAAAACAAGTTTTACAACCTCGGGCCCACATCGGCCCGTCTTACGCGTTTCAATCAAAAATACAAGTTTCGACCAATACAAGTTTAATTTCCAAACGACACTAGAGCATGGTGTTTGGGGTTAAACTACCCATATCTTGTCCGAACTTCCAAAAGCTAACCAAAACATCTCCTATCAAAACAAGCGGGAGACCACTAATCCAACTGAATACCTTTGCCTTTGTCTATACCGGAGCCTAAAAAGGTAAACAACGAGAGGGTAAGCTAACGCTTAGTGAGAAGAATAAATATATACATGCATATAAGACTTACCTACTCGCATCCACGATATCATATAACGCATACAAACGCATAACATCTCAATAAACAAGCTAGTATCATCAATTCGTACAACTAGCAACATCAAAACCATAATATTCATAATAATAATTAAATGCTAAACGTCGACAACTATAAACCATGGTTAACCAAGTTCTTCGCAAGGGAATGACTTCGCGAAACAAGTCATCGATGTTCATAACAACCGTTAGCTCCTAAAAACGGCTATGGTATGCTAACCCCCGAGGTGTTCCAAAAACGGCTATGGCATCACCCCCAAGTGTTCCAAAAACGGTTATGGCATCACTTGATCAACGTGTGAGTAAAACACAGCTATTACTCACAATCGTGTACAGAAACACGGCTATTTGTACAATTAATACTACAATAACGTGGGAGTAAAATACGGCTATTACTCGCCACTATATGCACAAACACGGCTATGTGTATAAATATCAAATGTGGACAAAAACGGCTATGCCTCACAACTATGGTCACACAACGGCTATGTGACACCATTAATACGGCACATAAATCATATACATACATATATAGATATTCCACTCACCTTAGAGTCTTTTGCGAAAGATAACCGAACTTGCAACTTCAATGTAACGTACCTATTACATTTAGCACAATATCAAACACAACTCAAGTCGGTTAAGCAACTCATTCAACATTCTAGAGTCTTTTGACTCAAGGTGCATTTCCGACCCATTTTGCACCCTTACCCTAATAATGGGTCAACTTCACCAAAAACCCTACTCTAGCCATTTATGGTCTTAATACACTTTTAATCATAAAGTTAACTCATTTTTCACACTTGCAAGACAACTTAGGTCATCAAAGACCCATTTGACCCATTTCAAGGTCAGCACACCCATTTGGGTCACCCACAACCCAAATGACACCCACTTACATTAACTACAAGTGTACTAAGTGATTTACTTAACCTTTAAGACCCATTTACACAATTTAACCTTTTAAAACCCTAGGTTAATCATCATTTAGGTCTTCATGACCCAAACTTACCCCAAACCCCCAATTCACTAACAAAAGGGTTTTATGTGCAACACTAACCCAAACCCTAACCCTTAAACTAATTAAAGTAAAGAAATCAAGGTTAAGACTTACTAACACAATCATCACGTAGCTAGAGACTAGGTGAACGACTTTAAAGGTTGCACAAAAACCTGATTCAACCTTCTTCTTACTTGTTTTGAGCTCTCTTACTCTAGAAACTTTCTCTCTCTCTAGATTTTAATGGAAGATGATAAGGTAGATGGAAATGGAGTAATGAGGCTCACCAAAACTGATCTAGGACCTTTAATTCGTCCACAAAGTGAAATTACCAAAATGCCCATCTAAAATATCTAAAAAGAAACAAGGCTGGCCTGCCAGCTATTCTGGACGGCGTCCAGAATCCTGGACGACGTCCAGCCCTTCGATTCGGGACGGCGTCTCGCCCATTTGGACGGCATCCCACATGTCTGAGAAAACCGAATCTTACACCTTGGGAACACGCCTCGACATGAGAACTGCGTATCACCCACAAACTGACGGACAAACCGAACGAACGATTCAGACTTTGGAGGACATGTTGCGTGCTTGCGTTATTAATTTTGGAAAAGCTTGGGAAAAGCATTTTCCGCTAGCCGAATTTTCTTACAACAACAGCTATCATTCGAGTATTAATGCAGCACCTTTCGAAGCGTTGTATGGCCGCAAGTGTCGTTCTCCTATTTTTTTGGGCCGAAGTAGGTGAGAAGAAAATCACCGAACCCGAGTTAGTCCATGAGACAACGGAAAAGATTGTTCAAATTCAAGCGAGGCTCAAGACAGCCCGTGTGAAATGTCCCGTTCTTATTGATTAAAAACGTTCCATATCAATTGATTTCGTTGCGAGGTTTTGACCTCTATATGAGACGTTTTTCAAAGACTGCATTCATTTTTAAAACAAACCATAACCTTTATTTCATAAATAAAGGTTTAAAAAGCTTTACGTAGATTATCGAATAATGATAATCTAAAATATCCTGTTTACACACGACCATTACATAATGGTTTACAATACAAATATGTTACATTGAAATCAGTTTCTTGAATGCAGTTTTTACACAGTATCATACAAACATGGACTCCAAATCTTGTCCTTATTTTAGTATGCAACAGCGGAAGCTCTTAGTATTCACCTGAGAATAAACATGCTTTAAACGTCAACAAAAATGTTGGTGAGTTATAGGTTTAACCTATATATATCAAATTGTAACAATAGACCACAAGATTTCATATTTCAATATACATCCCATACATAGAGATAAAAATCATTCATATGGTGAACACCTGGTAACCGACATTAACAAGATGCATATATAAGAATATCCCCATCATTCCGGGACACCCTTCGGATATGATATAAATTTCGAAGTACTAAAGCATCCGATACTTTGGATAGGGTTTGTTAGGCCCAATAGATCTATCTTTAGGATTCGCGTCAATTAGGGTGTCTGTTCCCTAATTCTTAGATTACCAGACTTAATAAAAAGGGGCATATTCGATTTCGATAATTCAACCATAGAATGTAGTTTCACGTACTTGTGTCTATTTTGTAAATCATTTATAAAACCTGCATGTATTCTCATTCCAAAAATATTAGATTTTAAAAGTGGGACTATAACTCACTTTCACAGATTTTTACTTCGTCAAGAAGTAAGACTTGGCCACTGTTGATTCACGAACCTATAACAATATATACATGTATATTAAAGTATGTTCAAAATATATTTACAACACTTTTAATATATTTTGATGTTTTAAGTTTATTAAGTCAGCTGTCCTCGTTAGTAACCTACAACTAGTTGTCCACAGTTAGATGTACAGAAATAAATCGATAAATATTATCTTGAATCAATCCACGACCCAGTGTATACGTATCTCAGTATTGATCACAACTCAAACTATATATATTTTGGAATCAACCTCAACCCTGTATAGCTAACTCCAACATTCACATATAGAGTGTCTATGGTTGTTCCGAAATATATATAGATGTGTCGACATGATAGGTCGAAACATTGTATACATGTCTATGGTATCTCAAGATTACATAATATACAATACAAGTTGATTAAGTTATGGTTGGAATAGATTTGTTACCAATTTTCACGTAGCTAAAATGAGAAAAATTATCCAATCTTGTTTTACCCATAACTTCTTCATTTTAAATCCGTTTTGAGTGAATCAAATTGCTATGGTTTCATATTGAACTCTATTTTATGAATCTAAACAGAAAAAGTATAGGTTTATAGTCGTAAAAATAAGTTACAAGTCGTTTTTGTAAAGGTAGTCATTTCAGTCGAAAGAACGACGTCTAGATGACCATTTTAGAAAACATACTTCCACTTTGAGTTTAACCATAATTTTTGGATGTAGTTTCATGTTCATAATAAAAATCATTTTCTCAGAATAACAAATTTTAAATCAAAGTTTATCATAGTTTTTAATTAACTAACCCAAAACAGCCCGCGGTGTTACTACGACGGCGTAAATCCGGTTTTACGGTGTTTTTCGTGTTTCCAGGTTTTAAATCATTAAGTTAGCATATCATATAGATATAGAACATGTGTTTAGTTAATTTTAAAAGTCAAGTTAGAAGGATTAACTTTTGTTTGCGAACAAGTTTAGAATTAACTAAACTATGTTCTAGTGATTACGAGTTTAAACCTTCGAATAAGATAGTTTTATATATATGAATCGAATGATGTTATGAACATCATTACTACCTCAAGTTTAGTAGGTAAACCTACTGGAAGTGACAAGAAATGATCTAGCTTCAAAGGATCTTGGATGGCTTGAAAGTTCTTGAAGTAGGATCATGACACAAAAACAAGTTCAAGTAAGATTTTTACTCGAATTAAGATAGTTTATATTTATAGAAATTGAATCAAAGTTTGAATATGAATATTACCTTGAATAAGAAAGATAACCTACTGTATATAACAAAGGTTTCTTGATCTTAGATGATTATTTGGAATGGATTAGAAAGCTTGGAAGTAAATTAGTAAACTTGAAGGGATTTTTGAAGTGTTCTTGAAGTGTTCTTCCTATGATGATTATAGCTTGATTCTTGAAGTGATTTTTGATGAAGATGATGATTAAATACTGGAAAAATACGTTCATAATAGTGTGTGTGTGTTGAGAGAGAATTAGAAAGAGAATTGGAAGTGAAATGGAGTGAATGATGAGTGGTAATTGGTGAGTGGTGAGTGGGGTTAAAAGGAGTTCTAGTTAGTTGACTAGCTCATGGTAGAAGTTAAAATTGATTAGTCATACATGACATAATCAAGAGTGGAATCCCATGCTAGTTCCTATTAGTATATACCCATAGTAAGTACGTTTTGAAGCTGTGTATAATACGGGTAAGGATACGACTAGAATTCTTGATGAAAGAAAAGAATGGGAAAGTAACTGTAACCATTTTCGTTAAGTATGAGTGTTTTGATATATGTCTTGAAGTCTTCCAAAAGTATTTTAATACATCTAAATACACTACATGTATATACATTTTAACTGAGTCGTTAAGTCATCGTTAGTCGTTACATGTAAGTGTTGTTTTGAAACCTTTAAGTTAACGATCTCAATTAATGTTGTTAACCCATTGTTTATTATATCTAATGAGATGTTAAATTATTATATTATCATGATATTATGATATATTAATATATCTTAATATGATATATATACATTTAAATGTCGTTACAACGATAATCGTTACATATATGTCTCGTTTCGAAATCCTTAAGTTAGTAGTCTTGTTTATATGTATATAACTCATTGTTAATATACTTATGGAGATACTTACTTATCATAATCTCATGTTAACCATATGTATATCCATATATATATCGTCATGTCGTTTTTACAAGTTTTAACGTTCGTGAATCGCCGGTCAACTTGGGTGGTCAATTGTCTATATGAAACATATTTCAATTAATCAAGTCTTAACAAGTTTGATTGCTTAACATGTTGGAAACATTTAATTATGTAAATATCAATCTCAATTAATATATATAAACATGGAAAAGTTCGGGTCACTACAGTACCTACCCGTTAAATAAATTTCGTCCCGAAATTTTAAGCTGTTGAAGGTGTTGACGAATCTTCTGGAAATAGATGCGGGTATTTCTTCTTCATCTGATCTTCACGCTCCTAGGTGAACTCGGGTCCTCTACGAGCATTCCATCAAACCTTAACAATTGGTATCTTGTTTTGCTTAAGTCTTTTAACCTCACGATCCATTATTTCGACGGGTTCTTCGATGAATTGGAGTTTTTCGTTGATTTGGATTTCATCTAACGGAATAGTGAGATCTTCTTTAGCAAAACATTTCTTCAAATTTGAGACGTGGAAAGTGTTATGTACAGCCGCGAGTTGTTGAGGTAACTCAAGTCGGTAAGCTATTGGTCCGACACGATCAATAATCTTGAATGGTCCAATATACCTTGGATTTAATTTCTCTCGTTTACCAAATCGAACAAAGCCTTTCCAAGGTGCAACTTTAAGCATGACCATCTCTCCAATTTCAAATTCTATATCTTTTCTTTTAATGTCAGCGTAGCTCTTTTGTCGACTTTGGGCAGTTTTCAACCGTTGTTGAATTTGGATGATCTTCTCGGTAGTTTCTTGTATAATCTCCGGACCCGTAATCTATCTATCCCCTACTTCACTCCAACAAATCGGAGACCTACACTTTCTACCATAAAGTGCTTCAAACGGTGCCATCTCAATGCTTGAATGGTAGCTGTTGTTGTAGGAAAATTCTGCTAACGGTAGATGTCGATCCCAACTGTTTCCGAAATCAATAACACATGCTCGTAGCATGTCTTCAAGCGTTTGTATTGTCCTTTCGCTCTGCCCATCAGTTTGTGGATGATAGGCAGTACTCATGTCTAGACGAGTTCCTAATGCTTGCTGTAATGTCTGCCAGAATCTTGAAATAAATCTGCCATCCCTATCAGAGATAATAGAGATTGGTAGTCCATGTCTGGAGACGACTTCCTTCAAATACAGTCGTGCTAACTTCTCCATCTTGTCATCTTCTCTTATTGGCAGGAAGTGTGCTGATTTGGTGAGACGATCAACTATTACCCAAATAGTATCAAAACCACTTGCAGTCCTTGGCAATTTAGTGATGAAATCCATGGTAATGTTTTCCCATTTCCATTCTGGGATTTCGGGTTGTTGAAGTAGACCTGATGGTTTCTGATGCTCAACTTTGACCTTAGAACACGTCAAACATTCTCCTACATATTTAGCAACATCGGCTTTCATACCCGGCCACCAAAAATGTTTCTTGAGATCCTTGTACATCTTCCCCGTTCCAGGATGTATTGAGTATCTGGTTTTATGAGCTTCTCTAAGTACCATTTCTCTCATATCTCCAAATTTTGGTACCCAAATCCTTTCAGCCCTATACCGGGTTCCGTCTTCCCGAATATTAAGATGCTTCTCCGATCCCTTGGGTATTTCATCCTTTAAATTTCCCTCTTTTAAAACTCCTTGTTGCGCCTCCTTTATTTGAGTAGTAAGGTTATTATGAATCATTATATTCATAGATTTTACTCGAATAGGTTCTCTGTCCTTCCTGCTCAAGGCATCGGCTACAACATTTGCCTTTCCCATATAAGTAGTGCCTCATATTCAGTTGTTTCTGATTAAATATGTGTTGAAGACTTTTGTGGTTGGTATATATAATACTTTTGACCCCATATAAGTAGTGCCTCCAAGTCTTTAATGCAAAAACAACCGCGCCTAATTCCAAATCATGCGTCGTATAATTTTGTTCGTGAATCTTCAATTGTCTAGAAGCATAAGCAATCACCTTCATTCGTTGCATTAATACACAACCGAGACCTTGCTTTGATGCGTCACAATAAATCACAAAATCATCATTCCCTTCAGGCAATGACAATATAGGTGCCGTAGTTAGCTTTTTCTTCAATAACTGAAACGCTTTCTCTTGTTCATCATTCCATTCAAATTTCTTCCCTTTATGCGTTAATGCAGTCAAGGGTTTTGCTATTCTGGAAAAGTATTGGATGAACCTTCTGTAGTAACCAGCTAGTCCTAAAAACTGGCGTATGTGTTTCGGAGTTTTCAGGGTTTCCCACTTTTCAACAGTTTCTATCTTTGCCGGATCCACCTTAATACCTTCTTTGTTCACTATGTGACCGAGGAATTGAACTTCTTCCAACCAAAATGCACACTTTGAAAACTTAGCGTACAATTCTTCCTTCCTCGATACTTCTAACACCTTTCTCAAATGTTCACCGTGTTCTTGGTCATTCTTTGAGTAAATAAGTATGTCATCAATGAAAACAATGACAAACTTGTCAAGGTATGGTCCACACACTTGGTTCATAAGGTCCATGAACACAGCTGGTGCATTAGTTAAACTAAATGGCATGACCATAAACTCGTAATGACTGTAACGTGTTCTGAAAGCAGTCTTTGGAATATCATCTTCTTTCACCCGCATTTGATGATACCCGGAACGTAAGTCAATCTTTGAATAAACAGACGAGCCTTGTAGTTGATCAAATAAGTTGTCGATTCTCGGTAGTGGGTAGCGGTTCTTGATGGTAAGTTTGTTCAACTCTCGGTAGTCAATACACAACCTGAATGTACCATCTTTCTTCTTGACAAACAAAACAGGAGCTCCCCACGGTGATGTGCTTGGTCGAATGAAACCACGCTCTAAAAGTTCTTGTAATTGGCTTTGCAGTTCTTTCATCTCACTGGGTGCGAGTCTGTAAGGAGCACGAGCTATTGGTGCAGCTCCTGGTACAAGATCTATTTGAAATTCAACGGATCGATGTGGGGGTAATCCCGGTAATTCTTTCGGAAATACATCGGGAAATTCTTTTGCAATGGGAACATCATTGATGCTCTTTTCTTCAGTTTTTACTTTCTCGACGTGTGCTAGAACAGCATAGCAACCTTTTCTTATTAGTTTTTGTGCCTTCAAATTACTAATAAGATGTAGCTTCGTGTTGCCCTTTTCTCCGTACACCATTAAGGGTTTTCCTTTTTCTCGTATAATGCGAATTGCATTTTTGTAACAAACGATCTCTGCTTTCACTTCTTTCAACCAGTCCATACCGATTATCACATCAAAACTCCCTAACTCTACTGGTATCAAATCAATCTTAAATGTTTCGCTAACCAGTTTAATTTCTCGATTCCGACATATATTATCTGCTGAAATTAATTTACCATTTGCTAATTCGAGTAAAAATTTACTATCTAAAGGCGTCAATGGACAACTTAATTCAGCACAAAAATCTCTACTCATATAGCTTCTATCCGCACCCGAATCAAATAAAACGTAAGCAGATTTATTGTCAATAAGAAACGTACCCGTAACAAGCTCCGGGTCTTCTTGTGCCTCTGCCGCATTAATATTGAAAACTCTTCCGCGGCCTTGTCCATTCGTGTTCTCCTAGTTCGGGCAATTTCTAATAATGTGGCCTGGTTTTCCACATTTATAACAAACTACATTGGCATAACTTGCTCCGACACTACTTGCTCCGCCATTACTCGTTCCGACACCATTTATTCCTTTCGTTCTATTAACCCCTGGTCCGTAGACCTCACACTTTGCCGCGCTATGACCATTTCTTTTACACTTGTTGCAAAATTTGGTGCAGAACCCCGAGTGATACTTTTCACACCTTTGGCATAGCTGCTTCTGATTGTTGTTGTTGTTGCGGTTATTATTGTTGTTGGGATGATTGTTGTAGTTGCTGCTGTTGTTGTTGTTGTTGTTGTTGTTGTTGTTGTTGTTGTTGTTGTTGTTGTTGGGCCGTTTGTTGTAGTTTCGATTGATGTTGCGATTGTTGGGATAATTGTTGCGATTATTGTTGTAATTGCTGTTGTTGTTGTATTGGTGATTCTTATCACCGTTTTCCTCCCACTTTCTTTTGAATTGCTTCACATTGGCCTCTTCAGCAGTCTGTTCTTTAATTCTTTCTTCAATCTGGTTCACTAGTTTGTGAGCCATTCTACATGCCTGTTGTATGGAGGCGGGCTCGTGTGAACTTATATCTTCTTGGATTCTTTCCGGTAATCCTTTCACAAACGCGTCGATCTTCTCTTCCTCATCTTCGAATGCTCCCGGACACAATAGGCACAATTCTGTGAATCGTCTTTCGTACGTGGTAATATCAAATCCTTGGGTTCGTAACCCTCTAAGTTCTGTCTTGAGCTTATTGACCTCGGTTCTGGGACGGTACTTCTCGTTCATCAAGTGCTTGAATGCTGACCACGGTAGTGCGTACGCATCGTCTTGTCCCACTTGCTCTAGATAGGTATTCCACCATGTTAACGCAGAACCTGTGAAGGTATGCATAGCGTACTTTACTTTGTCCTCTTCAGTACACTTACTTATGGCAAACATCGATTCGACTTTCTCGGTCCACCGTTTCAATCCGATCGGTCCTTCGGTTCCATCAAATTCCAAAGGTTTGCAGGCAGTGAATTCTTTGTAGGTGCATCCTACACGATTTCCTGTACTGCTATATCCAAGGTTATTGTTGGTATGTAGCGCAGCCTGTACTGCGGCTATGTTTGAAGCTAGAAAAGTACGGAATTCCTCTTCATTCATATTCACGGTGTGTCGAGTAGTCGGTGCCATTTCCTTCAAAATAGTCAAATGGAACAAGTTAATCATACAGAATATTAAGAGTAGTTAATAGTATTTCGTAGCATAATGTGAACTCATTTATAAAAGCTTTTTCTTCATATTAGCATTTTATAAGTTTAAATTCGGGTAGTACCTACCCGTTAAGTTCATACTTAGTAGCTAATATACAATTCAACTACTACAATTCTATATGAAAAACTGATTATAATAATATTTCGCGTTCAAACTTTTATACAATATTTTACAAACTTACAATACCGCTTATTTTACATAAAGCATGAAATATAGCACACAATAACTTTGATATAAGATAGTTGTGAAGATAATTCTAGCTAGTACACAAGTCGTTCAGCAAAGGCAATAAAGACACGTAATTCATACGTCCAGAAATAAGTCATGCATTCTGGTTTTACTAGGACTACTTCCCATCCTTGGTCTTGTGGAACATAACCATTATGGCCGTTGATAAGACAGCGTGTTGTAACGTCGTCAAAGGGACGAGGGTTACGTAATGTCCAACAGTCCCGTAACAATCTAAAAACCTCATTTCTTACCCCAATTACCGACTCCGTCACTTGTGGGAACGTTTTGTTTAATAGTTGTAGGCTGATGTTCTTGTTCTCACTTTGGTGAGAAGTGAACATTACTAATCCATAAGCATAACATGCTTCTTTATGTTGCATGTTAGCCGCTTTTTCTAAATCACGAAGTCCAATATTCGGATATATTGAGTCAAAATAATTTTTTAACCCATTTCGTAAAATAGCATTTGGGTTCCCCGCAATATATGCGTCAAAGTAAACACATCGTAACTTATGGATTTCCCAATGTGATATCCCCCATCTTTCGAACGAAAGCCTTTTATAAACCAAGGCATTCTTGGAACGTTCTTCGAATGTCTTACAAACTGATCTCGCCTTAAATAGTTGTGCCGAAGAATTCTGACCGACTCTAGACAAGATTTCATCAATCATGTCTCCGGGTAGGTCTCTTAAAATATTGGGTTGTCTATCCATTTTGTGTTTTTATACTGTAAAATAGACAAGAGTTAGATTCATAAAAAAAAATACTTATTAATACAAGAAATTTTTACATATATCATAAAACATAAGCACACTATATTACATATATTACGCCACACGAATACAACTATCTTATTCCGACTCGCTTGTTTCTTCTTCTTCAGTTTTGGTTCGTTTTGCCAAGTTTCTAGGGTTATATGATGTTCCCCTAATACGAGCCGTCGTTTTCCACATTGGTTTAGAAAAACCTGGTGGTTTAGAGGTTCCCGGGTCATTGTTACAACTTAAGGACTTCGGGGGTTGATGATACATATAAAGTTCATCGGGGTTGGAATTAGATTTCTCTATTTTTATGCCCTTTCCCTTATTATTTTCTTTTGCCTTTTTAAATTCAGTTGGGGTAATTTCTATAACATCATCGGAATTCTCGTCAGAATCCGATTCATCGGAGAATTGGTAATCCTCCTAATATTTTGCTTCCTTAGCGGAAACACCATTGACCATAATTAACCTTGGTCGGTTGGTTGAGGATTTTATTTTACTCAACCGTTTTATTATTTCCCCCACCGGTTCTAGTTCTTCATCCGGTTCCGATTCTTCTTCCAGTTCCGATTCTTCTTCTGGTTCCGACTCTTCTTCCGGTTCCTCTTCGGGAACTTGTGAATCAGTCCACGAATCATTCCAATTTACATTTGACTCTTCATTATTATTAGGTGAGTCAATGGGACTTGTTCTAGAGGTAGACATCTATCACATAATATCAAACGCGTTAAGAGATTAATATATCACATAATATTCACATGTTAAAAATATATAGTTTCCAACAAAATTTGTTAAGCAATCATTTTTCAAGTAAACACGGTCGAAGTCCAGACTCACTAATGCATCCTAACAAACTCGATAAGACACACTAATGCAAAATTCTGGTTCTCTAAGACCAACGCTCGGATACCAACTGAAATGTTCCTTTCTTATTGATTAAAAACGTTCCATATTAATTGATTTCGTTGCGAGGTTTTGACCTCTATATGAGACGTTTTTCAAAGACTGCATTCATTTTTAAAACAAACCATAACCTTTATTTCATAAATAAAGGTTTAAAAAGCTTTACGTAGATTATCAAATAATGATAATCTAAAATATCCTGTTTACACACGACCATTACATAATGGTTTACAATACAAATATGTTACATCGAAATCAGTTTCTTGAATGCAGTTTTTACACAGTATCATACAAACATGGACTCCAAATCTTGTCCCTATTTTAGTATGCAACAGCGGAAGCTCTTAGTATTCACCTGAGAATAAACATGCTTTAAACGTCAACAAAAATGTTGGTGAGTTATAGGTTTAACCTATATATATCAAATTGTAACAATAGACCACAAGATTTCATATTTCAATATACATCCCATACATAGAGATAAAAATCATTCATATGGTGAACACCTGGTAACCGACATTAACAAGATGCATATATAAGAATATCCCCATCATTCCAGGACACCCTTCGGATATGATATAAATTTCAAAGTACTAAAGCATCCGATACTTTGGATGGGGTTTGTTAGGCCCAATAGATCTATCTTTAGGATTCGCGTCAATTAGGGTGTCTGTTCCCTAATTCTTAGATTACCAGACTTAATAAAAAGGGGCATATTCGATTTCGATAATTCAACCATAGAATGTTGTTTCATGTACTTGTGTCTATTTTGTAAATCATTTATAAAACCTGCATGTATTCTCATCCCAAAAATATTAGATTTTAAAAGTGGGACTATAACTCACTTTCACAGATTTTTACTTCGTCGAGAAGTAAGACTTGGCCACTGTTGATTCACGAACCTATAACAATATATACATGTATATTAAAGTATGTTCAAAATATATTTACAACACTTTTAATATATTTTGATGTTTTAAGTTTATTAAGTCAGCTGTCCTCGTTAGTAACCTACAACTAGTTGTCCACAGTTAGATGTACAGAAATAAATCGATAAATATTATCTTGAATCAATCCACGACCCAGTGTATACGTATCTCAGTATTGATCACAACTCAAACTATATATATTTTGGAATCAACCTCAACCCTGTATAGCTAACTCCAACATTCACATATAGAGTGTCTATGGTTGTTCCGAAATATATATAGATGTGTCGACATGATAGGTCGAAACATTGTATACGTGTCTATGGTATCTCAAGATTACATAATATACAATACAAATTGATTAAGTTATGGTTGGAATAGATTTGTTACCAATTTTCACGTAGCTAAAATGAGAAAAATTATCCAATCTTGTTTTACCCATAACTTCTTCATTTTAAATCCGTTTTGAGTGAATCAAATTGCTATGGTTTCATATTGAACTCTATTTTATGAATCTAAACAGAAAAAGTATAGGTTTATAGACAGAAAAATAAGTTACAAGTCATTTTTGTTAAGGTAGTCATTTCAGTCGAAAGAACGACGTCTAGATGACCATTTTAGAAAACATACTTCCACTTTGAGTTTAACCATAATTTTTGGATATAGTTTCATGTTCATAATAAAAATCATTTTCTCAGAATAACAACTTTTAAATCAAAGTTTATCATAGTTTTTAATTAACTAACCCAAAACAGCCCGCGGTGTTACTACGACGGCGTAAATCCGGTTTTACGGTGTTTTTCGTGTTTCCAGGTTTTAAATCATTAAGTTAGCATATCATATAGATATAGAACATGTGTTTAGTTAATTTTAAAAGTCAAGTTAGTAGGATTAACTTTTGTTTGCGAACAAGTTTAGAATTAACTAAACTATGTTCTAGTGATTACGAGTTTAAACCTTCGAATAAGATAGTTTTATATATATGAATCGAATGATGTTATGAACATCATTACTACCTCAAGTTTAGTAGGTAAACCTACTGGAAGTGACAAAAAATGATCTAGCTTCAAAGGATCTTGGATGGCTTGAAAGTTCTTGAAGTAGGATCATGACACAAAAACAAGTTCAAGTAAGATTTTTACTCGAATTAATATAGTTTATAGTTATAGAAATTGAATCAAAGTTTGAATATGAATATTACCTTGAATAAGAAAGATAACCTACTATATATAACAAAGGTTTCTTGATCTTAGATGATTACTTGGAATGGATTAGAAAGCTTGGAAGTAAATTAGTAAACTTGAAGGGATTTTTGAAGTGTTCTTGAAGTGTTCTTCCTATGATGATTATAGCTTGATTCTTGAAGTGATTTTTGATGAAGATGATGATTAACTACTGGAAAAATACGTTCATAATAGTGTGTGTGTGTGTGTTGAGAGAGAATTAGAAAGAGAATTGGAAGTGAAATGGAGTGAATGATGAGTGGTAATTGGTGAGTGGTGAGTGGGGTTAAAAGGAGTTCTAGTTAGTTGACTAGCTCATGGTAGAAGTTAAAATTGATTAGTCATACATGACATAATCAAGAGTGGAATCCCATGCTAGTTCCTATTGGTATATACCCATAGTAAGTACGTTTTGAAGCTGTGTATAATACGGGTAAGAATACGACTAGAATTCTTGATGAAAGAAAAGAATGGGAAAGTAACTGTAACCATTTTCGTTAAGTATGAGTGTTTTGATATATGTCTTGAAGTCTTCCAAAAGTATTTTAATACATCTAAATACACTACATGTATATACATTTTAACTAAGTCGTTAAGTCATCGTTAGTCGTTACATGTAAGTGTTGTTTTGAAACCTTTAAGTTAACGATCTCAATTAATGTTGTTAACCCATTGTTTATTATATCTAATGAGATGTTAAATTATTATATTATCATGATATTATGATATATTAATATATCTTAATATGATATATATACATTTAAATGTCGTTACAACGATAATCGTTACATATATGTCTCGTTTCGAAATCCTTAAGTTAGTAGTCTTGTTTATATGTATATAACTCATTGTTAATATACTTATGGAGATACTTACTTATCATAATCTCATGTTAACCATATGTATATCCATATATATATCATCATGTCGTTTTTACAAGTTTTAACGTTCGTGAATCGCCGGTCAACTTGGGTGGTCAATTGTCTATATGAAACATATTTCAATTAATCAAGTCTTAACAAGTTTGATTGCTTAACATGTTGGAAACATTTAATCATGTAAATATTAATCTCAATTAATATATATAAACATGGAAAAGTTCGGGTCACTACACCGTGATCGTCAGAAGAGCTATGCCGACCTTAAACGTGGAGATCGCGAATTTCAAATCGACGACCGCGTTATGTTGAAAGTAGCACCTTGGAAAGGTGTAATCTGTTTCGGAAAATGTGGAAAGTTGAACCCGCGATACATTGGTCCTTTTGAAGTTTTGAAACGTGTTGGACCCGTTGCTTACCATTTGGATCTTCCGACTCAATTGAGCTCCGTTCATCCTACCTTCATGTATCGAATATGAAGAAGTGTCTTGCGGAACCAGAACTCATCATACCACTTGAGTAGCTTACGATTGATGAAAAACTTCATTTCGTGGAAGAACCTATCGAAATTATGGACCCTGAGGTCAAGACCTTGAAACGCAACAAGATTCCGATCGTCTGAGTCTGATGGAATGCAAAACGAGGACCTTAGTTTACTTGGGAACGAGAGGATCAAATGATGCAGAAGTATCCTCACCTCTTCCCAACTCTATCGTCTACCTCAGCCTAAAATTTTGGGACGAAATTTTCATTAACAGGTGGGTAATGTAACGACCCGACTTTTTCGACTTGCTTTTGTGCTTTGTATTTTCATGAAACTGCGTATTTGTGCGTACTGAGCTATATTATACTCTGGGAACTCCCTACATGTTGATTACTTTCGTTTATATGTTAAAACGTATCATTAAGTACGTAGGATACTTAACTTAACCCTCGGAAGCCTTTATGACCGTTAGTGTCACTTGACGTTTTTAACGAACTGCGTACTGCGTACACGTTTAACTTTTGTCATAATCGGAATGTTATGACTACGAAATACTAATTGTTATTTTATAATAACAATTACTTGGGTTTTTGGATGCTTAATTACGCTTAGTAATTTACTAGAGCACACTAGTTAGTCTTGTTGGACTTTCTACCTTGTTGGACCTTAGCCCACCCTACACTAGTTAGTGGACTATTTAATTAGCCCAATTATAAGTAACTAGTGACCCATTAATAAGTAAGACAAATGCCCATTTATTAGAGGGAATATACTAGCATTTTTGTCAAGTATTATCCTTAATGTTGCATGGGATCCTAACATAAGCACCAACTTTAGACAACCATTAACCAAAAAGCAAAAAGTTGTTCCCCTTGTCCCCCCACTAAACCTACGGCTAACCCACCCCCTCCCTTACCTCACCACCTATAAATACAAACCTTATTCCATCCATTTTACACTTGCTTTCATTTGTAATTTACACACACTTACTCTCTAATTCTTTCTCTAGTTCTTTCTCTCTCTAAAAAGTAAGTATTGATTTTTCTTCTTCTTCTTCCTCTCTCTCTCACGAAATCATCATCATCATCATGGGTCTAGCTTTTTAGCTTTTGATCTTGATTACATCTTGTAGATTCAAACATAGATTTGAATCCTTCAAGAACATGGAAGATTCAAGCTTTCTAACTTTGAATCTTCACCAACTTTGTAGATCTAAATCTTTTAGCTTTAATCTTGTTATTTTGTTATAAAGATTCAAACTTGTGTTTGTAATCTTCATGTATCTTAAAGATCCAAGCTTTATGCTTCAAGATCTTCATGAACACTAAAGATCCAAGCTTTTTAGCTTAGGGTCTCATTATTATGTTAAAGATCTTAGCTTTTTAGCTTATGGTCTCATTACTTTCATTATTTTGTTAAAGATCTTAGCTTTATAGCTTATGGTCTCATTAATCTTGTAAAGGTTCAAGCTTTCTAGCTTTGTAATCTTATAACTTGTGTGAAAAGGATCCAAGCTCTCTAGCTTAGGGTTCCATCATTTTATTTGATTTAGATTATGTTCATACTTGTTTAATTGAAGTAAAGTTTGTAGCTTTCATTGTAAATAGAACTTGTAATTGTGTTAAGACTAAGGATATGGTGTAACCTTGGTTCATCATCCATCTAAGACTCTTAAATGAGATGTGTTCTTTCTTGGTCTTAACATATTGTGTGTTTATGGTAGAATCTTGTTCAAGGTGATGCTAACTCATCAATGAGTTGTACACTTGAAGCTACAAGCATCAAGGATGAGAACCGTGATGAGCATCAAGCACCAAGAACCCCACCGGAGCACTTGTTTACTGTTTTATGGGATCTGATCTGATTCCTGGTGAAAGGACCCGTTCATATGCATTATAAACGATTCACAATAGTTGATTTCATTGCAAGGTATTTGACCTCTATATAATACATTTTACAAACATTTGATTCGTTTTTAAAAGACAAACTTTCATTACATTGAAAGTTGACGGCATGCATACCATTTCATAATATATCCAACTATAATTGAATTAATAATAATCTTGATGAACTCGACGACTCGAATGCAACGTCTTTTGAAATATGTCGTGAATGACTTCAAGTAATATCTCTAATATGAGCAAATGCACATCGGAAGATTTCTTTCATACCTGATAATAAACATGCTTTCAAGTGTCAACCAAAAGGTTGGTGAGTTCATAGGTTTATCATAAAACAATAAAATTCATCATTTTGATAGACCACAAGATTTAAATACAGTACACCTATCTCGTGTACAAAATAATATTTCATAATGCTTAGCAGAGTAGGTTCGTATCCTTTTCTCCCCCGTAGGTTGCCTCGCGATTTTTAATAATCGTGCACATATCTCGTACACACAACTAATACGCATAACCTGTGTATAAAATCATTCTCTCGATACATAACATTCACTTCAATTGGTGGCAATTATCATGTCCACATAATTCAATGGTGGCAATTATCATGTCCACATAATTCAATAATAATCCGCAGAACTTCTGTCTGCATAATAATTCATTCGAGGAATGTTTTGTTTGTGTCTATCTCGTCAAACATTTATAAAAGCATTTCATATATTAGCAGTTCAAAATATGTTTCAAAAGCATTTAATAAAGCAGTTGTAAAAACAGCGCATGTATTCTCAGTCCCAAAAATGTAAAGAGTAAAAGGGATTAAATGAAACTCACAATACGATATTTTGTAGTAAAAATATGCACACGACGGAACTGAATAATGCACGGGTTGACCTCAGATTCACGAACCTATACCATTTATATTTCTATTAAAACATATAATAGAAATATCATAATTTCATTTATTAATATATATATTATTTCTATATATTTTGTAGTTATATAAGGTTTATACTAGATTCCTTTTTAAAACATATATTTTATTTTATATCTTAAATTCTACGATATATGTATATATATATATATATATATATATATATATATATATATATATATATATATATATATATATATATATATATATATTGTATATGTATTTAAAGTGATTAATATAGTTTTATTAATATCTATATATTTAGTATCATATTAAAAATACTTAATTTGTTGTATGTAAGTTGTTATATAAGTAATGTTAATATGATTTATATATAGTTATATGAAATATTAATATAATTGTATTATATATAATAAGTATATTTTATGTACAATATATTTATTTGTTCTAAAAATGATAGTTTTGATATTAATGATTTACTAATAATAATAATAATAATAACTTTATTAAAAATGATAATATTAATAATAAAATGATATTGTTAAAAATGATACTTTTATTTAATAATAATAATAATAATAATAGTAATAATAATAATAATAATAATAATAATAATAATAATAATAATACTAATAGTTATGAAAAAATGATAACTTGTATTATTTTCATAATAATAATAATAATAATAATAATAATAATAATAATAATAATAATAATAATAATAATAATAATAATAATAATAATAATAATAATAATAATAATAATAGCACTTATAATGATATTAGTAGTAAAACCGACAATAATATTAATATAGTTGTAGCAATAATAATTTTTATTAGTAACAATGCTAATAATGTTAATACTAATGTTATTAATGATAATAATTATAATACTTATACATGTGATAATAATAATAATCTTTATAACATTAATAATAACAATAATAATAACCCTAACAATCATAATAATAATAATAATAATAATAATAATGATAATAATAATAATAATAATAATAATAATAATAATAATAATAATAATAATAATAATAATAATAATAATAATAATAAAAGTAATTGTGTATACCCTCAAAGCTTTGTCTAAAAAGAATGCTCCAGACGGGACTCGAACCCGTGACCTCCCGCTCATCAACATAACACTCAAACCATCCAATCCATTCTGTTTTTCTCTTTTAAATCTATAACCTAATCTACTTAACCCGTTAACTTCGGCCTCCACAAAAAATGAGGGAACTCGGCCCAACAATTTGTCTAAGCTCAGTTAACGAATGCCGGCCCAATTAGGATCACGGCCCAACAAGTTAATATGTAGAAACCCATTTAACAATTTTAAAAGCCCCAACTAAAAATCAATTTGTGGTTTGCCTAATGTTTGGAACGGCAACAGATTCAGAAAAAAAAAATTACGCAAGCGCTTATCATATTCCATCTCATAATATCATCAACGATTTCCTCATCATTGTCATCCTCCTCTCATCATCATCATAATCCGAAACATCATCATCGAGTACCTCATATTCTAACATCATAAAATTGCCATCATCGTCATTCGTTATTTTATGTGACAATCATAATCATCATCTTTATCCTTTGATCATCATCACCCTATTCTCTCCTCAACATCATTATCATGCACATTAACGAACTATTCATCATCTTCTTCATGATAATCGTGGCATCGTCATTTGTTTTCACCAATTCGCCGTCCTATTCGTTGTTTTAACAGGAACCGAAATAGAAGAACAAGCGTAGCTACACCAGATCGTAACAGCAGCAATAATGGAGTTGTTTATGGTTGTCATGGTGGTCTTGGGGCTGCTCAAATAGTCACAACAATTAAGTCGTTAACATTTTCGTTTTAACAGCTTCTTTAGGCTTGTATGTGAGTTGGAAACTGATTAGGAACAGCAAAGTAGCAGTAGCTCAGACATTATGGTTCCGGTGATTTTTGTCACGCAGTAGCCTCAACAAAAAAAATTGGTTGTTCGATAATGATTGTTGACGGAACAGTTGCAGCAGTAGTAAACGGTTTAAAATGTGACGGTTGTAGTGATTATTCATGGTGCACTAAATATAAAACAGATAATAGAAGTAGAGGAAGAAGATGTTAGTTGTTTGGGTGTGCTCACAAAGAAGGAGGGTGAAGAAGAAAAGGTGGTGGTGAGTGGTGGTGGTCGCCGGAGAAGGTTCAAGGTGATGGTGATGGAAGGTTGTTCTCGGTGAAGGTGGCAATGGTGCTAAGGTTGTAGATGATAAAGTGTTGAGCATTTATTTAAGATATATAGATATACATACATATAAATATATATTTAGATATATATATATATTTATATATATATATATATATATATATATATATATATATATATATATATATATATATATATATATATATATATATATATATTACCATATATCATTATTATCGTACTATATCATAAATAAGTCAAAAAAAGAATAGTAATAATGCAGAGAACATGGACTTAAACTTGAAACACAGTAAGCCATCGAATTTTAGATTGAAATGTTAAACAGAAAGTGTTTTGTGATGTATGCGCATAACATAAAGTATTATTATTATAATACCTATATTATCAAATGAAGATTTAAAAAAAAAAAGAACGTGTGTCCTCACAGTTACTAGTTCATTATTGTGCCGACAGTTCATCGCGGACTATTATTTCGTACTCCATTGTCTACTCAGCGACGAATAAAAGTGTTCAGAAATGTAACACCCTGTTTTTGTTTCTGATTTTGCAGTAGGTCGGGACGCCGTCCAGATAGGAGGGACGCCGTCCAGAAACAAAAGGTGGGACGCCGTCCCGATAGGGGGGACGCCGTCCAGCTACAAAAGGTGGGACGCCGTCCAAACGGTCTGTCGAGCCAGCTGTTTTAATTATTTTAAAAGGGGTAAAATGGTAAAATCACTTAGATGCCGGTTTGGAGCCTTCAAGGCTGGTCCCTTGGTCATTTGTGGATCATATTTCATCCCCACAAACACTCCCAACATTATTTAGAGAGAGAGGAGAAGTTCTAGAGAGAGAGAGGTGGATTTGGAGAAGAAGGAGTCGGATTCTCGCAAAAGCTCGGGTTCTAAAGTTGTTCATCTCGCTCCTAGCTACGTTGTGGTGGTATTGGTAAGCTCAAACTCCGAATTTCATTTGTTAGATTTGATGTTCAAGTTAGGGTTTTGAGCTAGATTGTTGTGAAACCCTTTTAGATGATGAAGTAGGTTCATGGTGACTTGTTAATCTTGTCACTTGGCGGGTTTTGGGTTGGTTGATGTTTTAGCCTTGATTAGGGTTTGATCTTGAGTTTAATCACTAGGTTTAGTGATTATGGAAGTGTTGAAACTCTTTTGGGTGAGTTTGACTAACTAATTTTGAAATGGGTCAAAATTAGGGTTTTGGTGTAAAAATGGGTATGACACGTGTTTAACACTTGTGTTTGGGTTTAATTGGCGTGTTAGGACCATTTTCACTCATGTTAGTGATTATTGGTTAGTTTGGGCGCGTTTCGTGCTTAGAAGTGCAAATGGGTTGAATTTGCACTAGGTGTCAATTGGGTTGGTTTGTAAGTCAACCCTAATTGTGTTGTTGTGTTTGTGATAATGGAATAGGTACTTTCCATTTGGCGCGTTGCAGTTTACTTGGAAGCATTCATCAAGACGACTAGGTGAGTGTTAATATCCTATATGCATATGTATGTGTAGGATGGGTGCGGGTCGGGTGAAGTGATTCTCGGCAATAGAGCTCACTTCACATATAGGTGGACTGATGGACTTGTGTATGAGTCCAATTGGCACGGTTGTGCGTTTTGGTTGACCACCTTTGACGTGGTACACGTTTTGAGTGTACGTGATCACACGTGGTTTTGATGTGGATGTTATAACCCCAATGGCGAAGGGTTGATATTGTTGTGATGTGGATAACCCCGATGTGGTGGATTTTATAATCCCGTGACCGTGGGTTTTGGTATTTGGGAAGTGAATCTCGGGTAGTGCGGATTCATGATGACTCGGGTTGTTCGGTCATCCTTTTTATGAGGTGATGGATTTCGGGTTGTGCGAATTTATTAAGGATCGGGTAGTTCGACCAACCTCGGTTGTTGAATTGGTAGAGAAGTGAATTTCGGGTTTTGCGAATTCACTAAGGCTCGGGTTGTGCGGCCAATGTTCTTATGATTGAGGTTAAGGGGTTAACCTTGTAGTTTGGTTACCCATTTATGTACGCGCTTTTACTTATATTGTTGTAACTAATCTAGCGGTTTGACTTGGTGGTACGTTAGGTACAACATTGCTTAGTTATGCTTATATTGCGGTATGTGGCTCGTATTTGTGTGTTAGCGATGCGCATTTCATTTTATGTATATATATGTATGTAGTATATTCTCATTCACTAAGCGTTAGCTTACCCTCTCGTTGTTTACATTTTTATAGATTGCACGGATGCGGTGGCTCGGGTAAGAGCGGGGACTAGTGGACTTGCGTAGTTGCTTTAGAAGACTTGCTTTTAGACTTGATTAGGATTGGGTAGCGTGTCCCCAATCCCATGCTCGGTCTATGTTTTTGTATAAACTAATGGGTCGAAATAGTCACTTATGGTATTTTGGGTCGATGTGGGCCCGGTGTCGTAAAACTCGGTTTTTATTGTGAAAAACTCTTAGTTTAAACTATTGTAATATATTGTGAAAGTGTTTTGGTTTAAAAGTGTCGGGAAGCGGGTTTTCGCCCGCGTGAGTTCGAAAAACTGATCAGAATGTTTTAGTACATCTGGACGCCGTCCCAGATGTCTGGACGCCGTCCCAGTCTTAAGAGCTGGACGCCGTCCAAGCTTTTGGACGCCGTCCAGATCAACTGTTTCAGAATTTTTTTTTTTGTGGCACGTTTTCGGATGGTTAACGGGTTGGGTCGTTACAAGTGGTATCAAAGCATGGTCTAAGGGATTTAGGTGACTTGAGATAGGTGCCTAGACTTAGACTTTTGTGTGTGCTTATTTGTTGCGGGACTTGTAGGATTACGGGTCGGAATGGGAATTTGGTTAGTGCCTTAATTGATAGGTGGACTAACGTGTATATTAATACGTGGATATTATTAATATACGATTGTGTTATGTTTATGTTTATGTTGCGTTGCGAATATCATCGAGCAAGATGGTCGTTGTACTAACGAGGGGATACGATGTGTGTGCGTAATAAGGACTTGCAAACCTTATTATGGGTGCAAATCGTGTTTAACAAGTGATGTACGACGAGTGTTGAGCAAGATGGGGCGGTGTTATGCGTGTTGTTTGATACGTTCATGGACTAATCGTTTTGCATTCTTTAGAATGACGACGCGAAACGAGATCGAGACGAATGACGAGGAGTTTAACTCTAGAGTTGCGGCCGCCGTTGCGGAGCAAATGAGTGCGTTTCGAGAAGAAATGGATAGGAAGTATTCCGAATTTTGGGGTAGTAGTGAAATGGAGCGTTGTCTTAAGAGCTTCATGAGGACTAAACCCCCGATGTATGACGAGAAACCGGATCCTTTGGTAAGCACAACTTGGATTTCGGATGTCGAAGGGTGTTTTCGTACTATTGATTGCCCTCCCGAGAAAAAGACGAGACTCGCTACTAGTCTGTTGCAGGGCAGGGCAAGGGATTGGTTGGATGGTAAGATCGATCTTGTCGGTGGCGAAACGTTTATGGCCTTATCGTGGAACGAATTTAAGGAGGAATTCTTCGAGGAGTTCCGGACTTCGGCCGATTTGTGGGAATTGCGTAATGAGTTGCGAAATTTGCGGCAAGGATCTATGGATTTGAATACTCTCAAGATGACCTTTATGGCGAAGGCTCGTTTTTGCCCGGAGTATTTGGGGAATGATCGTTTGTTAATGGGGGATTTCTATCGGACCATGAATGATGACTTGAAAAGTAAAATTAGTCGCGGTCAAGCGAAATCGTTTGCGGAATTATTCAACTTGGCTAGAGGTTTCGAGTCGTATACGCGATCAAAGATGTGTGAACCTTCAAGTAAGAGGAGGGTTGATTCGTACGGCGCCCCGGGTAAGAAAAATAAGGGTGCAAGTGCGAGTACGGGTAATGTGGGAAAAGGCACGGTGGATTCTCGTGCACCTAGATGTTTCAATTGTGGTATTAGGGGCCACAAGTTGTGGGAGTGCAAAATGCCGAGAAGTGATGGCGGGATGTGCTACTATTGTCATAAGGAGGGGCATCGCAAGCCGGATTGTCCCGAGTTGGCGGCGAATGCCGCAAGGAGACGTTGAGGTACGTTTCATTTTAATAAATATGTCATTTGAATATTTATTTATGTGGCGTTTAAGTTCGGATTTGTTATTGCATTGTGTTGTGCATGTTATTGTTAACGGTGACGTTCCTAATGGAAGTACCCTATGGTAATGATTGATTTTTGGACGAAGGGCGTAAGACTTGGTGTAACCAAGCACTCCTTAGTATTTGGGAAATGTTTTTACCAAACCATGGAAATGGGTTTTGGTGTTCGGTTGATAAGCGCATGTACGCTTTTGTGTTGAGATTGGTGAACCGTGAGGTTCGTCGGGTGGTTGGAACCCTTGAGATCGAGTGTTTTGAATCTCGATGTATGTTGGTAAAGGAGTCTACGTGACGCGAAATTAGGTGCCTCTTTCATACCTACTAGCGTGTTGTTCGACTCCGATTGTGTTGTGGTTACATTGTACTTAGGGTACCGAGATGAAACCCTTAAGTACATGAGTGACTAGGTGAAGTTGACAAGCTATAGCAATTGGATGATTGCGAGAGTGTAGTTGTGTAATTTGTGGTACACCTCTCGTTTGAAGTGTTTAAGGATAGGTTAAAATCCTTCGTATGCTCAAGGTTGGAGCAAGGAATGGTGATGGGTCGTGTGAACCCAATTGTTGGTAAAGTCTACCTTTGGTAGCATTGTACGGTTGTACGAGTTGTGACATTGGAACGTAGTTCCATGTGGGGGAGTTGCACTTCCGCCCGAGGAAGTTGTAGTGTGAGATTTCGGATGATGCTTTTGGTAGATCCGGAAATTTGGTCGGTTTGTGGTAGAGTACAATTTCGGATAAATTGTACTTATGATTTGGATTTGAATTATCACCAAGGTGGTAATGTGGTAAATCTCGTTAAGAGATAATGGACGTGTTTGGTGAGCAAGGTGAAATCCTTCGGTTAAGGGAGGTGTGTGTCGGATTCTCTTCTAGAGAATTATTGTTTTGTGCCTATGTTTGATATAGGTGGTTCTTGCTCGAGTGTGTCAATGGTTAGTGGTATCCGTTAGGATTCACTATGGCGTAGCAGAGCGCGATGTTACGCTACTCGTTGTTCGAGGCCAAAGGGCGTTGATTGATGAAGCATGACCTTCGAGGTCCGCTGACTTCATCATGGTAGTACGTGATTGGTGGAGCATGACTTTCGGGGTCCGCTGACTTCATCATGAGCGAGGTGTTATATCGGTGAAGCATGACTTTCGGAGTCCGCTGACTTCATCCGGTATTGAGATTGGTGAAGCATGACCTTTAGGGTCCGCTGACTTCATCATGGTTGTTGATTGGTGAAGCATGATCTTCGGGTCCGCTGACTTCGTCAAGGGAGTAGTGTTATGTCGATATGGTGTAACATTATCGAGAAATGCGAGTACCGGTGAGAAATGCGAGTACCATTCCTGAGTTGTGTTGTGGGACGTGAATATCGGGTTGTTCGTATTCACAATATTTTGGGTAGTACGATTGTCCCTGTTGGTTGGACTCATAGTTTGAGGTAGTGAATGTCGGGTAGTTCGAATTCACTAAGGCTCGGGTTGTACGGCCATCCTCGGTTATACTATGTGGCAGAGGTAGTGAATATCGGGTTGCGCGTATTCACGATGACTCGGGTTGTGCGGTCATTTCGTTGTGAGATATATGGATTGGGTAGGTGAATTTCGGGTTGTGCGAATTCACTAAGGTTCGGGTTGTTTCGACCATCCTCCATATGTGTTCAGGCTCGGGTTGTTTCGGCCATGTTGAGTTGTGATCTATCGGTTGTTTTATACGCCGATGGTGGGGTCGTAAGGACCGTTTGGTTTGATTTATTGGTTGTTTTATGCACCAATGGTGGGATCGTAAGGACCATGTTGTAGGATTAGTGATGCGATAGCCGTGCTTCGCTCACATGTTGTTACAGGTGTGACGAATTGTCGATTTTGGTACACCTTTGGATTAGCATTGCCATAGTCGTTTTGGGCACTATCGGTTTTAACCGTTTGTTATGATGTTACGGTAGTTGCGTATGGGTCGTATTGCGCACTACAAGGGATGTTTAGTGATTGGTGTTATCCGTAAGGATTCGTTTGGTTCGATCTCCATCATTTCGTGTTGTTGACCTTAGGTTGACTTGGTTACTTTTAGCATTGTACTCGGTAAGGATACGCTAGGGGATTGATATCTCGGTCCGAGATTGGTTGAGTTTTCCTGATGATAGGGAGTGAGAATGGTTTTAGTGCTCGGATAGTGGGTTTGATAAATCGCGGGAGACGATTTTAGTTGTTAAAGGTGATTCCTTGGGAAGAGTTGCCTAGGAAAGTCAGATTGGGACTTATGTTGAGGACCGTGGAGTGTGGTCCGTTTGGTTAAGTGACGAGGATCACGAGGACGTGATCGATTCTAAGTGGGGGAGAGTTGTAACACCCTGTTTTTGTTTCTGATTTTGCAGTAGGTCGGGACGCCGTCCAGATAGGAGGGACGCCGTCCAGAAACAAAAGGTGGGACGCCGTCCCAATAGGGGGGACGTCGTCCAGCTACAAAAGGTGGGACGCCGTCCAAATTTTGGGACGCCGTCCAAACGTTCTGTCGAGCCAGCTGTTTTAATTATTTTAAAAGGGGTAAAATGGTAAAATCACTTAGATGCCGGTTTGGAGCCTTCAAGGCTGGTTCCTTGGTCATTTGTGGATCATATTTCATCCCCACAAACACTCCCAACATTATTCAGAGAGAGATGAGAAGTTCTAGAGAGAGAAAGGTGGATTTGGAAAAGAAGGAGTCGGATTCTCGCAAAAGCTCGGGTTCTAAAGTTGTTCATCTCGCTCCTAGCTACGTTGTGGTGGTATTGGTAAGCTCAAACTCCGAATTTCATTTGTTAGATTTGATGTTCAAGTTAGGGTTTTGAGGTAGATTGTTGTGAAACCCTTTTAGATGATGAAGTAGGTTCATGGTGACTTGTTAATCTTGTCACTTGGCGGGTTTTGGGTTGGTTGACATTTTAGCCTTGATTAGGGTTTGATCTTGAGTTTAATCACTAGGTTTAGTGATTATGGAAGTGTTGAAACTCTTTTGGGTGAGTTTGGCTAACTAATTTTGAAATGGGTCAAAATTAGGGTTTTGGTGTCAAAATGGGTATGACACGTGTTTAACACTTGTGTTCGGGTTTAATTGGCGTTTTAGGACCATTTTCACTCGTGTTAGTGATTATTGGTTAGTTTGGGCGCGTTTCGTGCTTAGAAGTGCAAATGGGTCGAATTTGCACTAGGTGTCAATTGGGTTGGTTTGTAAGTCAACCCTAATTGTGTTGTTGTGTTTGTGATAATGGAATAGGTACGTTCCATTTGGCGCGTTACGGTTTACTTGGAAGCATTCATCAAGATGACTAGGTGAGTGTTAATATCCTATATGCATATGTATGTGTAGGATGGGTGCGGGTCGAGTGAAGTGATTCTCGGCTATAGAGCTCACTTCACATATAGGTGGATTGATGGACTTGTGTATGAGTCCAATTGGCACGGTTGTGCATTTTGGTTGACCACCTTTGACGTGGTACACGTTTTGAGTGTACGTGATCACACGTGGTTGTGATGTGGATGTTATAACCCCAATGGCGAAGGGTTGATATTGTTGTGATGTGGATAACCCCGATGTGGTGGATTTTATAATCCCGTGACCGTGGGTTTTGGTATTTGGGAAGTGAATCTCGGGTAGTGCGGATTCATGATGACTCGGGTTGTTCGGTCATCCTTTTTATGAGGTGATGGATTTCGGGTTGTGCGAATTTATTAAGGATCGGGTAGTTCGACCAACCTCGGTTGTTGAATTGGTAGAGAAGTGAATTTCGGGTTTTGCGAATTCACTAAGGCTCGGGTTGTGCGGCCAATGTTCTTATGATTGAGGTTAAGGGGTTAACCTTGTAGTTTGGTTACCCATTTATGTACGCGCTTTTACTTATATTGTTGTAACTAATCTAGCGGTTTGACTTGGTGGTACGTTAGGTACAACATTGCTTAGTTATGCTTATATTGCGGTATGTGGCTCGTATTTGTGTGTTAGCGATGCGCATTTCATTTTATGTATATATATGTATGTAGTATATTCTCATTCACTAAGCGTTAGCTTACCCTCTCGTTGTTTATATTTTTATAGATTGCACGGATGCGGTGGCTCGGGTAAGCGCGGGGACTAGTGGACTTGCGTAGTTGCTTTAGAAGAATTTCTTTTGGACTTGATTAGGATTGGGTAGCGTGTCCCCAATCCCATGCTCGGTCTATGTTTTTGTATAAACTAATGGGTCGAAATAGTCACTTATGGTATTTTGGGTCGATGTGGGCCCGGTGTCGTAAAACTCGGTTTTTATTGTGAAAAACTCTTAGTTTAAACTATTGTAATATATTGTGAAAGTGTTTTGGTTTAAAAGTGTCGGGAAGCGGGTTTTCGCCCGCGTGAGTTCGAAAAACTGATCAGAATGTTTTAGTACATCTGGACGCCGTCCCAGATGTCTGGACGCCGTCCCAGTCTTAAGAGATGGACGCCGTCCAAGCTTTTGGACGCCGTCCAGATCAACTGTTTCAGAATTTTTTTTTTTTGTGGCACGTTTTCGGATGGTTAACGGGTTGGGTTCTTACAAGAAAAATCCCATATTTTTAAATTAACTATATTTATTTATTTTGGTCATTATGGTATAAAATTTAGTCATTAATTTAATAAATAAAAATTACATCAACTGTCCCTCTCCTTTATGGGTAAAATATAAAAAGTGTTAAAACTTAACAAATAGTTCCTAAATACATTTATAATAAGCCTAAAATTTATAGAACTCATTTTCGGATCACCGTTTATTTTAAAATAATATAAGTTCCTTTTTAATTCGTTTACTATCAATTGAATGACAAATGAGCGTTTCCGTCGTTTACTAAATAACTTTGAAATTTCTTATATATATATAACATACTTTATATATTCAGTTTTATAATAAATTTTAATATATCTTATATTAATTTACATATTTATTTCTAACAAATTGTATATTGTATATTGTATATAATAGTTTATTAATATTCTTATGCATAATTATTTATATTTACTTATTTATATATATTTATCTATTTACAAATAATGGTTCGTGAATCATCGGAAATGGTCGAAGTCAAACGATTTCATAAAAAAAATTCAAAATTTTGAGACTCAATGGTACAGACTTTGCTTATCGTGTCAAAATTAAATAAGAATTAAGTTTAAATTTGGTCAGAAATCTCCGGGTCGTCACACCTGGACTTCTGGAAAATTGATTTTCAGTTATTTCGTTTCGAGTAGATGACTTTTCGTTTAGGCCTCATCTTAATTCGATATACAGTTTAGGATTTATAGCCCTCCGAAAGTCACTACGCCGTTGTAACGTTGTGCTGAAATTTCTGACCTACTCGTACTTAAACCTTCGCCACGGTCAAACGAAGACGAGTTAGATTCTGAAAATTGGTCAGCGGTTAGAGGACTCATATACAGAGTCATAGCCACTGACTACGTATCTTTTCATTTTGTATAGAGGTCGTAACAGCTGACCGAAGTCAGCCTATTGTTTCGATCTCTATTCTTGTCAAACTTACTTAGCTTTTATGATGATGAATGATGATGATGATGACACTTAAACTTAATTTAATCACTTTTAACCTACGCGACAACATACTGACCTAGTGACCTTTGACTTAGGTTGACAACCTTTCGGACCGACTTACTACCTGCATACGTTTCGTATCGACTTTTACTGCTTATTCACTGAGAGTTATAGCTTCCCTTTTTACTTATACTATTTTTGGGACTGAGAATACATGCGCTTTTTATGTTTTACTTACTTGACACGAGAACTTAAACTTTACATATGTGTGGATTATATAACGGCATAAATATTCCCCTTAGCACGGTAACGTTTAATCATTGGTTTTGAACTGGTGAACGCGAATGTTAGATATGGATCCATAGGGTTTGACATCCCCACTCGGGCTAGTCGCGCTAGCATTTAACGGGTGTTTGATACTTCGAGGACATACGCGCTCGCCAAGTGTACTTTTAGGGGGTATTACTATTACGTTAAGTTAGTTACCGGGTGCCCACGGATAAGCATAAACTTTTCATACTATTTTGAATACGATAACTCGTGGTCTACATTACTTTACTGTTTACAAACTATAGCTCACCAACATTCATGTTGACTTTTAAGCGTGTATTTCTCAGGTGCTTAGACGATGTTGCTTCTACTGTTAGACTTACTATCTTGGTGTTTTAGACTTGCTGTTATGGACCTGTTGTGTTAGATTTCCGCGGCATTACTTAGAGATGTCTCAATCATGGAACTTTTATCTTGCATTCGTAACTTATGTTATTTTCAAATAATGACTTTGTAATGACCTTTGTGTCACATTATCTTTTGTAAACGCTATCTTTTTATGAATGTAAAACTGGTTTTCAAACATCATGTAGTATCTGACCGTGTAAATATCCTGTTGTTGACGAATCGTACACCATGGTTTTGTACGGGGCGTCACATTAAGCATTATAGAAAAGAAATTCCAATCAAGGCAGTCAAATGACTTTTCGAAGTCTACTTTAAAGACGAAAACCTTCTTTTTATTCCATTTTAATTCAACAATTGTTTCGTTAGCAATGCGAACACTATCTAATATGTAACGACCTTGCACAAATGCACTTTGCTCAAAATCCACTACTTTATGAATGACCATTGCAAGAAGGGATGACAAAACTTTGGAAACGATTTTGTAGTAGCTCCCGATGAGGCTAATAAGTCTATAATCATTAAGGTCAAGTAGATTACTTTTCTTAAGGATTAACGTGGTAAATGATGCGTTACAACCTCGCGATATTTCCATCCCGAGCTGAAACCAATCGAATGCTTTTATCAATATGTCTTTAATGAGGCACCACAATTTCTTAAAGAATTTCATGCTGAAACCATCGGGACTGGTGCTTTTGAACTCCCGCAACTCTGAATGGCCTCCCAAATTCGTTTTCGCTGAAAGTAGCTTCCAGGAAATTAATATCTTCATTGCTAAAAGAACCTGTAAGATGATCAAAAGAGCAGGAATCACAATTGTTAGGAGCTTTAAAAATATTAGATAAATGTCGTATTGTTTCATCCTTTATAAGATTCGGATCATTAGTCCAGTTTCCCTTAATGAGAAGCCCCCGAATTGAGTTCTTATTAGTCCTTCTTTTGACATCGTTGTGAAAATATTTCGTGTTTTCATCTCCTTCAAGCTTCCATTTGGTTTTTGCTTTTTGTTTCAATATGTCTCTTTTTATCTTATCCTTTACAATCTGCACTTTAAGTTCTTTCATCTAAGAATCCATTTCCCGAATCGAGAGAACCCTTAATTCGGCTTGAAGTTTCCATTGAAAGGTTGCTTTGGCATGTTTATCAATATCAGAATCAACATCCCCTAGATACTCATCGTATCATTTTTTGAGTTCGGATTTGACAATGTTAAGTTTATTCCTCAACGTACAGTCCCGCCTGCCTACGTGTGAAATAGACCATGTTGTTCTAATGACATCATCAACACCTTTGCAATCAAGCCAAGCGTTGAATAATCTAAAAGGTTTAGTGTTAGAACCCTAAAGTTAGATAGTGTCAATGTAAAATGTGCTAAATAGAAGCTTCTATAGAAGAAGGCCATATATAGAACCTAAGTGATCCTAAAACATAGTCATTTCATTGTAACTGAGTTTAAGAAGCTGTGGAAATATATTTTTACCGAATTTCTATCTTACCGAATCTGAGCACTGTTCATCTGAATCTCATCCTTTTACTTGTATCTTCGATATTCATCAAGATCTGACCTATCATTTGGTATCAGAGCTTCTAGGAAGTGATTCTCTATCACTAGATCGATCCAGAGTTCAAAGATTTCAAGTATTGATCACATTCGACAATATTGAATCAGATTCGCATACATCGAATCTGATATTCTGATGTTCAGATTTGTTTGAAAAGCTCAGCGAAGGTTCATTATACTTGATAGAAAGTAATTCGATCAGTAAAACAGCTTTACAACAACAATTATGAAGAATAAAGTAATTTTTTAGAGTTCGTGGCTAAAACTCTTACATTCGGTATTTTCAAGCATGATTCGGTGTTCTATTGAAGATTAGAGGATTCAATGTTGCACGTTTAGTGTTTAGGCATTAATTTGACAGTTTGATTTCATCAATTGATCATAATTTGGTGATTTAATTAACATTCGGTATAATAAATGCTCAACCGAATATGCTTCAAGTTGAAAATTCAGTTAAGGTGTTGATGATTGAGGTGTATAAGTGATTCAATCACATTCAGTTAAGAGATACGAAGCTTATTCAAGTGATTCTAGAATATTTTCGATCAATTCTCACATTTTCAGACTTAGATTCGCAGGATTTCAAATGCTACAGTTGACATTCGGATACAGATCCTGTTTCGCATATTTTGTTTTTCACTTGTTACTAACTTGTTTCCTTTTGCAGAAACGTAACCAAATCTAATTCAGTTGTTAAGCATTCAGGTGTTAAGCATACGAATCTTAGTGTGTTTGTGATTATTATCAGAATCAGAGATATCAGAATCTACATTATCCGAATCCGAATCTGATAAATTGAGCATTTCAGTTTGGTTAATTATGTGGTTTAAGTAAGTTTGCGAATTTTACACTATATGAATTGGTGTGCGAATATGATAATTTGTATCAGAATCTGGTATCAGAACCTGATATATCAGAATATGCAAACGAATATGCAGTATCCAAATCTGAATCCGAATCTGGAGTAAAACCATTTTACTGTGAGAATCTGTTTCAGAATCTTGAATTTTTGTGACTATCCGAATCTACCTTAGAATCTACATCAGAATCTGTTAAGATGTCTACTCAAGATACTTTGATTATTGGATCCGATTTCAAACCTACTGTTTTGTTTGATGGAAAGTATTACTAGTGGCTGCAACGTATCACTCAATTCATAGACTACAAGGGTGAGAAGGAAAAGTACATTTAGACTTCTTTGAGAGATGGATCAGTCAATGAATTTCATCCTGAAACTGGACTACCATTACCAGTCTATGAGCTTTCTGGAGAGAGATGTGAGCGTGCTCAGGGTGATATTGAAGCCAAAAACATCATCATACAGTCCATCCCGTATGATTTGTTTGAATATGTGGTTAGCAATACTTCTGCTAAGGACATATGGGATGAGATCAAAAGGCAACAAGAAGGATATGACATGACTGATGTCACCAAGTTGAATAAGGCACTGGGCTTTATGAAGATTTCAAGTAGGAACCTAAAGAACTTCTCAAGGATTCCTACAAATGTTTCAATGGTGTTTTGAATGAGTTGAAAAAGTGTAAGATTACTAAGGTGCATGATAAGATCAAAATGAAGTTTCTTAAAAAGCTCAATTTTGATTGGCTTCCATATGGAACCATCATTCAATCTACCAAGGAAATTAACAAATTGAATATTCATGAGCTTGTTGGTGTCTTGATGCATTATCGGCCAGTCGTATCTAAACTTCAAGCTGAAAGGAAAGAGTCTACTCCGAGTAATCCACTTGCTCTCATTGCTAAGAAGAAGAGTAAATCTTACACTACTTCCAAAATCTTATCAAAGAAAGTGCTTGTTGAAGAGTCAACTGATTCTGAAGGACTCATTCTTTCGAATATTAATGATTCACACCTTGAACGAGTTAAGATGGCTGTCATGTTCACCAAAGCCTTGAATATGTACAAGTTCAAAGACAAATCAAGTAATCAACGCAAGAATTCATCTTCCTCATCTTACTACAAGAAGCCTGAATTCTCAAAACCTCAACCTCAACATTCTAAAGATTCCAAGAAGGAAGATTCACTGTTTTATAATTGTAGCAAAGCTGGTCATTACTCCCGTTAATAAAAAATACCAAAGAAGAAGGATGCAGCTTACTACAAGAAGAAAATGTTGATGGCTATGGTTATGGAGACTAGGGGAGAGCTGAAATAAGAAGAATGTTACTACATCACGATTTCAAAGCAAAAGAAGCAAAGGCGAACTCTTACTCAACATCCACTACAAGAAAACTGACTTTATAGGACACCCATAAGTGTCCTAAAAGGCCCATTCTTAGGACCCTTTGCCTGATAGGACACCCAAATCGCACGACCTATCAACGACCGTCCTATTAACCAAAAAGGATCCTAATGCTCATGAGACCTTTGTTTGAGTCCCTTAAATAAAATCAGAAGGGTCCTATCAAGTAACATATTAGGACACTTTATAATACTTTGAGATGCACAAAAGAGTCCTATGACGCCTAAATTTGTATGTTAGATCATATTAGGACCCCAAAAAAGTGTACTAATATAATGAGAAACTATGTTAGTACCAATAAAAGCGTCCTAAAATAATTATAAATTATGTAAGTACTCAAAAAAGGGTCGTATTATAAAAATATAGTAGTTTAGTACCAAGGAAAAAGAGTCCTAATATGAAGATAACTTACATTAGTACCAATATAAGGGTCCTAATATACATTAGTACCAATATATAAGGGTCCTAATATACATTTAGTACCACAAAAAAGGGTCCTAATATAACTATATGTTAACTTAGTACCACAAAAAATCGTCCTAACAAGTCATAGGAGTTTCGAATATCCGGTTCGGGTATTCGGGCCCATTTTGGATTTTGGGCCAGGTTATGGTAATTGGGCCTTTCTAGGCCAGTTTAGATAATTGGGCCTTTTGAGCCAGTTTATGGTAATTAGGCCTTTCCATGCCAGTTAAGATAATTGGGCTTTTTGGGCCAGGTTATGGTAATTGGGCCTTTCCAGGCTAGTTCAGATAATTGGGCCTTTTGGGCCAGGTTATGCTAATTGGGCATGTCACCACGTTTAAGCTTACTGGACCTTTCGGGCCTGCTTCATCTATTTGGGCCTTTTGGGCCCTGTTCGGATCCAGTTTTCTTTTGATTGCATCAATTTATTATTCATTACAATTACAATAATTTAAAATTTTTAAAATTTAAAAAGCAAATATTAAATATAAAATATAATTTTGATCACCACATTAAAGTTACAATTATATTGTTTCAATCAAAATATAATCACCATAGAAAAATGTTTAACATCAACGGATCATTGTCTCAAACACACCAACACATACATCAACAAATCGTCTCCAACACATAAACATTCATTAATAAACCGGCCAACATTTACAAACACAAAAAGTCTTCAAGCCGCCACCATCCATCTTGATCAATCACCACGTACCAACTACAAATTAAACCATCCATGTATAAGCATAAAGATGCACATTATAAAAATTAATCTTAATTATTACAATTATAACAAGGACATACCTCGATTAACTTAGCAGGCCAAGCAATAGACGTACCAGTGACGTCCTGAATGCATATCAAATGATCAAATGGCCTAAACAAAGTTTCATCTTTTTTTATGGCCACTTGAACCTCGACCTCACACCAATCATGTCCAATTTCTGTCCCCAAAACAACCATACTTGGATCCATGCTCTTCAACCATCCTCTTGCTACGTTCTCGAAGTTAATGCTTTTTATATAAACTTTCTTTCCGACCTAAAATTAAGTTGTCACAAAAATATTTATGAACGCTAAAAGGGTAGAAAAAACAGTAAGCTATTAAATTGAAACATATCGGTAAACGTTGAACACCCGAATCATTATCATGAACACGCGAACCATCATTCTGAACACCCGGACCATTATTCTTCTCCACTAGGGCTTTTAACCTTGCATTTTCATCTTCAAGTTTTGCATTTTTAGACATCTGCTGAGCATTTTCTTTGTTAAGCTAATCGACTAGGTCTTGCACCCCACAAATGATTGGCGCGAACACCAAGTCCATACATTTTTGCAGTACCATTTTTAGCTGTACCCATTATCGTGGAAAAAACAACATCTGGTCCAGGTGCATCAGTTGCACCATCACCGAGTTTCTCATTAAGTTTTTTCGTTTTTTCCTGCATAAAAGAGATTGTAAATCATTGATATTTTATTCAATAATATGACCAGTATATATACAGGATATGGCATCGATATACATGGAAAATTGCCAATTAATTTGTGAGCTATACAAAGGATAACTATCACATAATAATACACAACTATACAATCAAATATATCCTATAAATAGATGATTTGGTTAGTTAGGAATGTGTTGACTTATAATTCTACTCTGATATTCGATATATGAAATGCTATAGCCCAATCACAGTATATGCAATGCTTACCATAAGTGTCAATTACAACTAATTAAATTAAAGATATGGTTAATAGATATTTTCTTTTATCTCCGACCTAAACGTATACTTCAAATGAAATAAAAACCTCACAAGTGGTTTATGGTGATTAAGATATAAATATACATCTACTGATATCATGTGTAGGATATATTTGATCTAGTTTTGTTTCCAAATTTGCCGCATAAGAGTCCGTCCTCTCGGTCTATCAACTTGATTATCTACAAACTACGTGCACTTGATTTACAACTGATATACTAAACAAGAAACAATATAAATCAAATAAACAAACCAAATTAGAAAAAAGAAAAAATAACCTGATTCATCTCTCAAAGTCGTTGTATCATTCACACACAAACCTTCTTCAGTTTGTAGTAGTGCAGTTTGTTGTAGTTCAGTTTGTTGACGATGCTCTTCAAGATCTTCAAAATAGCTTGTGTAATCATCGTGCTCTTCAGTTGGTCGTTGTGCTTCATCCTCGGGCTCCGTATCGTCATCTTTAAGACTCGCACCTATACCTTCTTCCTGGCTGACACTAACTCGTTGAACTTTACTTTTATTTACCCTCGGCCTCGTATCACTTACATGGCCCTTTTGCAGCTTAGATTTTGAGGATAATTCTTTGGAGACATGAGAATTAAGACTAACTCGTTTTCTCATGGTATTGGGTGCAACGAACTGTTGTTTGTTATTACTTTTATTATTGGTTGTTTGACTCGTAGCAGTAGCCACAACCTGTTGAGAGGATCTAAGGGAAGTCTTTTTGGTTCCTTCAATTGCCATAATCTACAAGAATGTAAAGAACAATAATGAGCAATTATATCAATTAACGCAACAGAGTTATAAACAATTTTATATACAGAGTAGTTAGGAACAATTAAAATTACAGAATCCTTAATAACATAGAAGAAAATCAAATACGAATAATCTATTTTCGTGAAAAAGAGAGATAACTGCGTTCTTGTGAAAAAAGATATACCAGCGGAGTTCTTTGAATTGGTGAAAAAAGAGATACGTGAGTTGTTCAGAAACCTTTTAACTAACCCCAATTTGATTTGGTGCACACACTAGTTTTAATTCATCCACACCAAAACAATCTAAATTACCTTTTTTACCCTAGTAGTTTAAGGATAAAATAGGAAGTTTGTATTATTATAGAGTAGATGGATCAAATGCTAGTGTGGAAAGATCACCTCCCAAATTTTGGAGGCGATATTTGAATTTACTCAAAATTTAGGAGGTGATATTTGAATTTACCCAAATTTTTTAAATGAAAAAAATTGGATCAGGTTCAACATTTGGGTCCGAAATCCGTGATATTTGGCGGTATCTTTTGAGAGGGTAAGTTTTGGTGAAAATTAATTGAGGATAACTTCTCTATCTAGCAATTACTGGTAATTAATTTATAAACTTTATAGAAAAATGTAAACGAAATTAATTTAATCAGTCATAAAATGTATTTTTTAGAAAAAATATATCATAATGGATCGTAATTTAACATCGTTTAGCATATGTGTTAATCTATTTAATGTACGTACTATGCATTAAACCCTAAAACTAAACCCTAAACCCTAAACACTTGACCCTAAATCCTAAACGATAAACCTTAAACCCTAAACGATAAACCCTAAACATTAAATCATAAACACTTAACCCTAAACCCTAAATATTAAATCATAAACACTTTATCCTAAACCCTAAATGATAAACCCTAAACCCAAAACACTAAACCCTATACCCTAAACCCAAAACTCTAAACCCTACACCCTAAACCCTAAACCCTAAACATTAAATCATAAACACTTAACCCTGAACCCTAAACCCTAAACGGTAAACCCTAACCCTAAACCCTATACCCTACAACCCTAAGCCCTAAACCCTAAACCCTGAACCCCAAACATTAAATCATAAACCCTAAAGCCTAACCCTAAACCAAAAACTCTAAACCCTATACCCTAAATCCTATACCATAAACACTAAACCATGTACCCAAAACCCTAAACCATAACCATATACCCTGAACATTATACCATAAACATTATACCATAAACATTAAACCCTAAACCCTAAACACTTGACCCTAAACCCTAAACGATAAACCCTAAACCCTAAACGATAAACCCTAAACCCTAAACATTAAATCAAAAACACTTAACCCTAAACCATAAACCCTAAACCCTAACCTAAACATTAAATCATAAACATGTAATACTAAACCCTAAACCCTAAACGATAAACCCTAAACCCTAAACCCAAAACATTAAATCATAAACACTTAACCCTAAACCCTAAACCCTAACCTAAAAATTAAATCATAAACACTTAATACTAAACCCTAAACCCTAAACAATAAACCCTAAACCCTAAACACTAAATCCTATACCCTAAACACTAAACCCTATACCCTAAACCCTACACCCTTAATCATAAACATTAAATCATAAACACTTAACCCTGAACTCTAAACCATAAACGGTAAACCCTAAACCCTAAACCCTAAACACTAAACCCTAAACCCTAAACATTAAATCATAAACACTTAATACTAAACCCTCAACACTAAACCCTATACCCTAAACCCAAAACCCAAAACCCTAAACCCTACACCCTAAACCATAAACATTAAATCATAAACACTTAAACATAAACCCTAAACCCTAAACGGTAAACCTTAAACCCTAAACCCTAAACCTTAAACCCAAAACCCTAAACCCTGAATCCCAAACATTAAATCATAAACCCTAAACCCTAATCCTAAACCAAAAACTCTAAGCCCTATACCCTAAATCCTATACCATAAACACTAAACCATGTACCCTAAACCCTATACCCTTACCCGATACCCTAAACCATAAGGGTGATGATCCGTACACCACCAAGTTGTAGGAACACAACCAAAAACCAAACCCTACACACTAAACCATAAACCATATACCAACCCTAAACCCTACCCTATACCATAAACGTAACCCTCTCCTCTACCCAAAACCCTAAACCATATACCCTGAACATTATACCATATGCATGAACCCTAAACATTAAACCCTAAACCCTAAACCCTAAACCCTAAAACCTAAACCATGCATGCATAAACCCTGTACCTTAAATCCTAACCATGCATAAACCATATATAATTACCCTAAACCCTGAATCATTAGTTGATCTTATGATTATCGATTATACGACGACACTCTTAAGATCTTCCGTTATATGTTTAGGCTGGTCAATGAAAGATTGTCCAAGTCGCTCGATCGTATAGTATTACACCTTTAATTCATAATATCGATCTATTTGGACAACCTTAACCTACATTATTTATATTATTTATGTTATTTTATATTTTATTAATTATTTAAATTCTTATCTTAAACTTATACTCGTATTAGATCTTATTAGATGTATCAAAATCATCATATTTCATTATTTCATTATTATTATTATTATTATTATTATTATTATTATTATTATTATTATTATTATTATTATTATTATTATTATTATTATTATTATTATTATTATTATTATTATTATTATTATTATTATTATTATTATTACTACTACTACTACTATTAACAATTTATAATAACATCGTACATATCTAATTGCAATCATCATCAGTTATTGAAGATGTGTTTGCAGATATAAGTTAATTGCAATCATCGATTATTAATCAGTTAATACGTAATTGAAGATATAAGTTGCAATCATCGAAAAATTAGGTCAGCTTGTTTCATACGCTTTGTCCATACCCCTTAATTCTGAATCTTTGATTTTGAACCAGGTTAATTTCTTTTGTTTCATACGCTTTGTCAATACCCCTTAATTCTTACAATCTTTGATTTTGAACCACGTTAATTTATGTCCAATTAAATGTGTTTGTAGAATACAGGTCTATGATGGACTCGACTTGGATGTCCTTATGTAGATCTTCCCCTGCATACGAAAAAGGACTTGACAAATTTATAGAACGTATTTTTTCTAAAAAGGGAAAATATGGTCATATATATTGTCCGTGCATACATTGCGGTAATCACAAACGGGTTGATCGGGTCCAGGCTAAAACACATTTGCTATGTGACGGGTTTTTTGAAGGTTATAAAATTCCAACTGTATTTTCGAACCAGATGATACACCAATGTAGGATGCTGAAGATGATATGCAAGGATTGGCCCAATCCGTCTTCCATATTTTTGAAGATGAAGATGAAGATGATGATATCGGACAAACTGAAAAGCAGACTGTACTAAACTTAAATGCTGAAAAGTTTTACAAAGTATTGGAAGATGCAAAGAAAGAATTATATCCTGGCTGTAAGTTCTCTGTTCTTTTGTTCATTGTTAGACTCTTCCATTCAAAGTGTGTTGGACTGTACCGGAATGCATGTCTTGTTTTTGGTCGTTTGAGTTGTCTTTTCTTGCAAGACGACATCTATATCTATAAGATTAATGTTTTATTTTAGATTTTGTAATAAATATTACTTATTTAATGTAAATTTTTTTTTTTGGTTTCATAGTATCAGTTTATTGCTTCCATCTTATTGTAACCAATAATTTTAATCTAAGGGTTAATTAGATTGAGTATACCAAAAATCAAATTTGCCACACCAAAAATCATCTAAATTGCCTATTTTACCCTTATAAATGGTAAATTTACTTGAGTAGTTTAAGGATACAATAGGAAGTTTGTGTTTATTTGGTGTGGATGGGTCAAATTTAGTGTGGAAGGATCATCGTACTCCCAATTTAAAAGGACATGGACAGAAGGCAAGTTGCATTTTCTGTCCTCTCTGTTGTTACAGCATTTCAATTTCCCATCATCTGATCATCTACTCCTACAAACAAAATACAATTTCAATTTTCTACATTTTTTTCCTCATTTATCTTTTAATCAAAACATTCAAGAGGCTCACTAATGTTTGGGTGACTTAGACATCAGAGTTCTTTCTCTCCGGCAATAAGCAGATCTGTGAAAGCGATAAATCTTTTTACTGATCTGCTTGTTTTTGAGAGAAATAACTATGATCTCTATGGTCTGATTATGGAATTGTGACTCAATGCATTGCTAACACCATGAGGGTCAATGATCCGGAAGACAGGTGTCTGATTGGGTACGGCGGCGACGATCTGAGGTTTTTCATGACCCGGTTGAATGATTTATTTAGATTTGGTATCTTTTGTATTTTGATGGTTATGTAAGTATCCAACAAGCTTCTGGCTAAAGCCACTCATTCTACGCATTAACAGGTTGTATTGTACAACAAACAATGCATAATGTTTAGTGATGTTATTATTTTTTTATGTTTTATTTTTACAAGAGTAAATATTATTTTTTTTATGTTAGTATTTTATGGTTTCATAGTATAGGTAGTATCAGTTTATTGCTTCCATTTTATGGTTTGTGATGTTATTTTTGGGTAAATAAAAATACACTTAAATTAATATAAAAAACGATTAGGGAGTACAATTTATTAAAAGTTCTAAAAAATTAAAAATTACAATAATTAGCAAGTCCTAAAAACTTAAAAATTACAATAATTAAAAAGTCCTAATACAATTACTACTTTATTTAAAGTCAAATGATACATCATCATCATCATCAAATTCCAAATACAGAGAAATTGGATTTGAACGGAGGAGGAGAGTTTCTTTTATACCGTTCCATTATTCCTCGGTCCGAAGGTAGAGAGCGGACAATTCCGGAACACAGTCGTCTTCAAAATATAACACGTCTGTATGTTCAAACGGTACATTTTTCTTCAAAAATTCAAGCAATTCGTCTAAACAAACGTCTCGAATGTCGATGTCTTCAAACGAAATTTTTAGACCACGTTCGTAATCGTAAAATTTGGATTCGTAGTCGAATCCACTACTGTAATAAACATCGAACGAGACGATCATCGGGGGAATTGTCACCATTTTTGAAGATGCGTGTGTGAAGTGTGTGTGTTTTTATTATATATATATATATATATATATAACTGCAAATGTATCCGTCAAACAAAAAATAGACCGTTGCAAGTACTCTGTACAATTTACAAATGCTCTTTCCACCAAATATATGCATTATTGAGTTGTACAGTACAATTATTTATTGCACAGTTTGTGGTGCATAGAAGTAATTTGAATGTTTTTAAAGATAAAATCTAAAACAAAAGTGCCTTCTTTAAAATAAAAATATACGGAGTAACAAAAGTGTTTACAGTTAATATATGTATTATTTTTATTTACGTTTTTGAATTAAAATTTATTTCTATTTACGTGTTTACAGTTAATCAAGCTAAGGTCTTTTAATTAATTAGTCAATTTATTTATTGATATCTAGTTTTTTTTTAAAGGCAAACATTATTATTATTAATATCAAATATTTAATACACAGAGGTATGCCAATGTTTAGGCAACCTAAGAACACGAAAGCATTACCTTATGAGGATGCTAAGTTAGTAACCTAAACAAGAGTAGCTAAACAATCACGAGCAATCTATAACATACATAAAGATCACGATAGGAACACTTGCGGATTGTGTCACCAATTGTGCCAATCGATCACCTTTCCTTTGCATCTTTTTGAGATCCAATCATAATAGGTAATTTGAATTTTGCAAAGAGCATTCGGAGAGGTCCAACACTTGTTTTTGAACACCTTTTGTTAAAGTTTGAAAGATATTGAAGTCAATCCAAATTACTTAAGACTAGGTGCATTGCTCGTGCGTTGCACGAAAATAGTTATGGTTCGTGTTTTGTACTTGTAGTTGAGGTGGTTTGACATAGTACTCTACTGTTCAAGCATTGACGTGTGTGTTTGCAAAAGTAACAATGTATTTCTACCATGGATATATAGCATTTAGTTGGCAAAATCCGATGCAAACGGACCTTAACATTACTCAGATATAGGATTATTGTTTACAGAAAATGCATTGTGACATAGGTATACAAATGATAAGTGATAAATAACAATTGTGATAAATGAAAGTATAACCATAAATGGCAAAACAACTAAGTGAGATGGGGGATGGATACATGGGATGTTGCGGTGAATCGAACCTCTTTAGCTTCAAAGTTCAAACTATTTTACTTCTTTCTTATGATCTATAACAACAGCTTTATTCTTCTTTCTAATGGATATTTTTAATTCTTTTAGCCATCAAATCAATCAAGAGATCATTAATATATCCAATTAAATTCAAGTTTTACTTCCATAAGAACTTAGAGCCAAATTTACACTCCCCGATTTCATGAAACAAAAGATATGAGTTTCAATAAGTTATTGCTCATATAACCCTCATAGATCACACAACATGTATACAAAACTAATCAAAAACTCAACATTAAGTTCAAATTTATGATAAAATATGAAGTGAATGATGACTTACTCAGATAACTAAATGAAGCATGCACACCCAAAAAGTTATGTATAGAAAGATATTTATTAATTTATGAATGAATTCTACAAATTAAATACCAATTAAAAGGCTTATTAGTCTTAAAATTTAATTTTTTTTATTTGATTACTAAAAGGCTTAATGATACTCATTTATTGACATTGGGAGTCACTTTTCAGTTATGTGTAGATAGATATAGATTAGTAGAGATTAAATCGTGAAATTTAAATTCAAAAAATTAGCTTTAAATATATATATGATATATCTCATAATTTGGCAAATATTGACTTTCTTATACCCGTAAATATAGATAGATATAGATACTAACTGAAATAAAATTAGAATGAAATTTTACACTTAAATAAAATCACCAGTAAATGCACACGTGTTAAGCCGTCGATTCAGTATCACCAAAAATCAACTTTAAATGGCAGAAAGCAAGTTGAATATTTTCTCTGTGTTATATTTTCTCATCATCTTCATCTACAGAAACCTCTCTCTCAAGTACACCAAACACAAAAAAATTTCATCCTTTTTATCTTTTAGTTAAAAAAAATGGAAGTTACTCAAGCGAACATTCTCGAAACTCTTTCACAAGATATGCTTGTGGAAATTTTATCTCGAGTTGGTTAGAATTCATCCAACCAGTTGTTCATACTTAAGTAGGTTTGCAAAAGCTTTTTGAAGCTTTTCAAAGATCCTTTGGTATTTAAAAGGCTTTCCTTAGATCGGTGGAGACTCTCACCTTGAGGTAACCCTAAATTAATTTATCTTTTCAATCTTTGTACGGTTTTTGGAAACCCTAATGCGATTTTTTGCTTGGGTTTAATAAGTTATTTTGACGCTAAATACACCGAGTTAGGGCTTGATTTTTTAAAACGAGCTTCAAATAGCCAACTTAAAGAGGCTGTTTATGTTTATGGTTTGATTATGTTTGCCTCTCACCAAATAGAGGCAAAGCATGTCGGTTTACAAATTTTGAATGAAACATTCCCACCAGTGTCGGAGTTGGTGGTGGCGGTAAGAATAAAGGGTTTTGATTTATTGCGTCAATTATGGTTATTTAACCGCCACCCTTTTGATGACGTGGCAACGCCGTGCCCTATCTCCGACCACGATGGTTATTTTCTACAATTTCATGGGTTTGAAATCGCGATAGCAGAATGTATGTCGTGTTTTTGGGCCTATGAGTTGGGTGTTTTTGCATACCGATTTGCCTATAACTAGATTTATGTTAGTATTTTTTAGATTTTGTATAAAGTTTACTCAATTAATATAAATATTAGTAGTAATTTCTATTAATCATATGATCAGTTTATTTGCTTCCATTTTTCCTTCGTATTATCTGGATTGCTTCCATTTTGCTTGGGGTTTATAATCACATTATAGTTTTTAATTAGTACATTTTAAAATGAACCAATCAATGGATCTGCACGAATCTATGTTCTTTATGTTAACAGAAAAAAAAGAACACCCAAAAAGGTGATTCCTTTTTAACGTTTGTTGTTGACTAGCTGCTTAAAACTGTCACCGGCCATTAGTCCATTTGTTTTGTTTGTTCTATACTTGGAGATGATGGAGAACACTTTATTCTGATCCAAAGTTTAACTACCATAAAAGGAAGGATTCCATTTGTTTTATTTGTTTATGTTTTGTCTACGTACTGCAGAATTCAATTCAGTGCCGAATTGAATTCAACTACTCGTATTCTTTTATTTTCTTAACTGCAATCATATATGTTTGGGTGAATTCAACATCATTTAATACATCATTAACTATTGTTTGGGTGAGTTACTTTGCAATCATGTAAACTGAATATACAATGAATACGCATTGAAAGAATCACAAACATTTCTTAATTAGTTCATCTTGTTGTAACCTATTTCAATTATGCATTAATGTTGGTTTGGGAGCTCATCAAGAAACATAAAAAATTTACACATTCATTATTTATCCTGCAAAAGAAACAATCATGTTTTTTGGGCTATGTTTTAACTATTGATCGACAACCATGTTTATTCAAGGAATTGTTAAGAGATGTAAAGACACTACAAATAAATGTTAATTTTTTTTGACATTTTCATTATTTTTGACACTTAAAACCTGAATAACTTTGACATGTTCTTGACAACTATAAGTATCACAAAATTGAAAGTGTCAAAAAATATGGTATCAAAAAATTGAAGTGTTAAAATATATGGTGTCAAAAAATTTGAAGTTATATTAACTTTTGGACACCTTTAAAGTGTCAAAAAGTGTTTTTTTTGACAAAGTTAAGTGTCAAAAACTTGGTAACACCTATGAGTGTCAAAAACATGTCAAGTTATTTACATTTTAAGGCGTCAAAAGATAATGGAAGTATTAAAGAATGAAACTTTTTTTGTAGTGAGAAGTTGAAAAATGCGACTGGAAAATGTGTAGGCAGAGGTGGATCATATTATACATGCAAGGTTTGACCATCTTGTAGATGATATTAAATCGATGTAACGTTAGCTCAATGGATTGTAAACATAACTGGCTGTGTTTGTCTAGTGATGTTAATTGTTACCTATATTGTTTTGTATCTCATGAAGTTAATATAATAGTTTACGGTTTTAAAAAATGAATCCATTAAATCTGGCCCAACTACAATTCCCAGCTGAAATTCCAATAATAAAAAATGAATCCATTAAATCTGGCCCAACTACAATTCTCAGCTGAAAGTCCAATAATAAAAAATGAATCCATTAAATCTGGCCCAATGAAAGTCCGATCTGTTATACATTTTTAATTTTTGAAACAAAAAGCACATAAAATTGATTTGAACCCAGGTCAATCAGTTGAGTAAATAACACACAAGCCACTACGCTATGAATGCTTTTGAATATTTGATGGAAGTTAAATTATATAATACTTATAATCATTTTTGTAACAAAAGTGAAATAATACGACTTTAGTAAGGGTCCTAATATGTCCTATATATAGTCATATGATAGTTAGGACCTTAAATACCCAAGCGTCCTATTTTTGTGACCTTATTATCTTGTTGGTTGATCATTATGAGACACCAACAAGATAGTGTCCTATTAAGTACATTTTTATGCAACTACAAATTTAAGGGTCCTAATAGTAATATGATAGTTAGGACCTCAAATACCCAAGCGTCCTATTTTTGTGACCTTATTATCTTGTTGGTTGATCATTATGAGACACCAACAAGATAGTGTCCTATTAAGTACATTTTTATGCAACCACAAATTTAAGAGTCCTATATAGTCATATGATAATTAGGACCTCAAATACCCAAGCGTCCTATTTTTGTGACCTTATTATAAAAGTGACTCAACACGTTGCATTATAATAAGACTTCACAAATAAAGTGTCATATGAACATATCAAGCGTCCTATGAACACCTATAATAATATGACCAAAAAATTATGTGTCCTATCATATAGATTTTATGACACCATGCAACTCAACTTCTAAGTGTCCTATAAAAAAATAAGACCCCAACAAATTGTGTGTCATATTAAACAGCTTTTTAGGACAAAGATTTATAAGCGTATCAATAATATAACTCAAAAATTATGTGTCCTATTCTTAAGACCCCACTTTATTAGCTTAGGACACCACTACTTTTGCATATATCTTATGGGACCCCAAGAATTACCCCCCCCACCCCCCACCCCCACCCCAATTTTTAGTTGCTTAGGACACTTTTTCGCAGGGGTCCCAGACGAAGGGTCTTAAGAACGCAGTTTTCTTGTAGTGATCTGATGATGATGAGGTATAATTCGCTGAAATCCCAACTGATTTTGTGAACATGCAAAACACATTGATGAAGAATTTAGTCGCAATCACTACAGAAGTAAAAGGTTTGAAAACTGAAAACAAAGCTTTAAAAGAGAAAATCAAACTAAACGAGACTAAATCTTCTTTATCATCATCACAAACGGAAGTTAATCGATTACGAACCCAACTCTGTGCTTTGGATATTGAGTTGGAAGAATTGAAGAAAACAATTCTTCCGAATAAAATTGAAAGGACGGATTATCAATTGAAATCCGAACGTCTTGCGGAAAAACTTCAATTCCTGGAAAAGGATTTTTCTGATTTAAAAGAACAACACGAACCCACGATTTCGTAATTAAACAAGAAAATCATTCAATTGGAAGACACCTTACTTAAAAAGAAATCGGAAATCACACTATTCAATAAAGATATTCTTCAAATGAAAGCTCAACTTGGAAAATATGAAGATATACATTACAAAACTGAGCAATCAAAAGCTTTAATTAAAATGAATATTTCAAAGCAAACTATCTTTATGAATAGACCGAAAACAATTCTTGGTGATAAGTGGGGGGTTGCTTATGAAGATCCAAAGACGTTGGATGGTGCAATGAAATCCCTTCCTTGTTTGTATCACAGTGATTATATTCAAATTGGTTTACCTAAGCATTTCTACATGCTTCTGATGCTGATATTGATGATATACTTGTACACCCACATCTAAGAAATGTTATCAATTTTATTGATGTATGAAAAGATTAATGCTAAAATGGGAAAAAATATCCTGATTTTCTGAGAGAATTAGTTGAACTAGAACAGAACATGCAAGATGCTGACTATGTGCGTAAGCGTAGATTAGTTTACATTCCCACATTTATGCTAGAGAAATATATTTTGATGCTTGAGAATGAAGTTTTTGGCAATCCTAGTTCTATCATTACTGTAGAATAAGTGTTTGATCAACCTGTTATTGAATCCAAACCAAGTCTACCTACCATTACTGCATGTCCTGAACCACAAGTTCACATCGGTGAAGACCTAGCACATGAACTAAATGACATAAGCAACAAGTTTAACTAAACTAGACAATATGGAAAAGAAGTTAAACCTTGCTAAGTCAAAATCACTAGGTCACTCGACTTTAAATCAAAAGGTAGAGCATATGGTTAAACTTAAGGTAGAACCTAAGGCTGAACCTAAGATAGAACCTTGTGACGAAACAGACACAAAGCCTAAGGAAAAGAGCTTACAACACCTAGTTGATCAACTTGAGAAAGATAACATTAAATTGAAACTTAGATGTAAGTCTCTTAAACAAATGCTTGATATGTGTGATAAATTTCCTCCACTTCCTAAGGTAGAATATACTTATGCTTTTAGAGATGGTGAAGTCTTAGTTTGTATGGAAGATTTATGTCTGGAGATTAAGAGCTTAAAGAGCAAGTTAGATCTACTCAGACAAGCTAACACATATACATGCTTCTCCGACTATACACAAAGAGCAGATAGATCGTAAGAATGTGGAACCTGATTCTAAACCTGTTTCTACATATCCTGGTGGGATTCGAAAGAAGGTTAAGGGTAAAACTAAATCTAATTCAAAACTCATTACTATTCTTAAAAATCCTTTACGATCTCAAAAGGAGAAAAGATTTTCAAATTATTCATCTTCGAAACAATTTATTGTTCAGAAGATAAATCATCTAAATGCTTCTCATTCAATTAAGAAGATTCCCACGATTTTAATGTCTAAAAAAATGAGGGAAATTATGTTGGTTAGTGATCCAATGATAATATTCAAATATTAACCACTTTGTTTTGATGATGACACCAAGTCTTATGTGCTTAAACAACGTATAGAACAACACAAGTTCACAAGCCTACACAATCTCTAGCAAAAGACCAATTCACAATAATAAAATTGGCAAAATTAAAACATGGCTGATCAACGGTTGGCCGTAGGTCTGACCGTGGATGCCCTGTACAAACATTTTCAAACGATTTTTGATAATATGATCCACGGTCGACCTTACGGCTGACCGTGGATCGACTGTAGTTACTCATGTTACCAAATCTATTCACTTTGAGTTAGACCAGTTCGATGCATCTATAATTTACAAAACCTTTCTAAATATACTTAGAATAGTTTCCTTCTTTGTTTTCAAAAGAATTTTGAACCAAAAGATGTTAATCTTGATTAATCACACCTAATGACACCTTAATGATAATTTAACTTGAAATAAGATTAAACACACAAGTGTTATATCTTTTTATACTATTACATAATGTCATTTAAACATAATAATAATGGTCATTAAAGTCCCAATTAAAGAGGTGATCTCTCATTAGTTTTAAGTACCATTGTATGTATGTAAATGTAATTAGTTCAAGCTAGTCAAGGTTGTAACAAGGATCATTAAGTTCCAAATAGATTCAAACTAGTTCATTTGAGATGTAACAATGTTCCAAAGAGCAAAATACTTCCATCAAAGAAAAGACAAGTTGGTGAAGACATGGGTATGAGGTTTGGAATGTAGTGATGTATCCTTTTGATTAGTACAACTAGTCAAAGTGTTCTTAAACTAGTTCAATGGAGTTGTAACAAGGTTCCAATGGGCAAGATACTTCCATCAAAGATGAAGACAAGGGTTTAAAGATGTGGGTAATGAATTTTGGATGCTAGTGGTTTGTCAAGGGACAAAAATCTGCATTTACCTTATTAGGAAATCAATGACAATGGTCAAGGACATTGGACTTTTCTCTTTAGCTAGCATATGTCAACCTCCATGCATATGTCCAATATCAAAGTGGTAATGGAGCTAACTTCAAGGTGTATTTAGCATATTTTGAAGGCTCTATAAAGAAGCCAACAATTCAAAGAAAAATGAGCTCCAACGGATATGTTGAAAAGCTGACAGAAGTTGCACGGTCAGGCGCAAGGTCGACCGTGCTTAGACCGCAGTTTTGTCTGTCAAGTTTTTCTTGGAATATAAATACACCTCTTTGCCAAACTAGAAGACTACCTCTTTCTAACATTCTTTCAAAGTCATATCAACTGATCTCCCAAGCCTCAAGCACATATCAATGGAGAGATTATAAGAGTGAAAAAGAGATTCTACTTACACTAAGTAGAATTACATTGTAAACTTCATGCTTATCATTTGTATCTTTAAGTTTACTTTGTAAGATACTTCCTTAGGGGGTCAAGGAAGTTAAATAAGTTCTTATATTAGGAAGCACCATCTTACTTAGTGATTCAACTTCCTTAAAGGGATCTAGGAAGTTAATTAATTCCATTGGGAATTAATACTTGTCCAAGTTAAAGACAAGTTTGATCTAAGTAAAGTTGGTGTGACCTATTGAAGAACTATGAGTGATTGTAAGCTTAGCTATAAGTTTACTTATGAGCTATCTTCTTAAAGGGATCTAAAAGGTAGTTGTGATTTCAATAGGTTAGAACATTAGGATCTTGTGGTAAGAGCATTTGGTGTTTGTGAATTCTTCAAAGGGACGTAAGGGTTTACAAGTAGTGGCTTATTGAAGATCAATTGATGTAAACGGATCTCTACCGGGTTTGGAGAAACTTAGTGAAGAAAACTCTCGATAAGGTGTATCGAGGAGTGGATTAAGGAGGATTAGTTAACATCCTCTCGAACCACTATAAATTCTTGTGTTTGTGCACTTACATTCTTTACATACTTGTATTAACAAACAGAAATGCTTCCATACTTAAAACTTATATTTTGATTGTCAAAATATTTCGAAAAGTGTTAAGAAACCACTGAGTAACTATTCACCCCCTCTAGTTACTTACAAATTCTTTTAAAGAACCCAGTGAAGTCTTCAAAACACACGAATCCAAAACCTAATTTGAGTGAGTATGATGAAAAAGAACGTAAAATCAAAATGGATATCTTGAAAAACAAATCAACTCACAAGTCAACTGAAAATTTTGGACGTCTAACTAACAAAGGTGTTTTTCGTTTCACAAGTTTTAATCCAAACTTGAAATACAAGTCCATATGGGTACCTAAGTCATGCTTAGAGCCTGTAGCAAACGTTACCAAGAAACTTGCTAGTCGACCTAGGAAACCATCTCATATGTTTCATTTTACTTCTGTGAACAAGACATCCTCTTGGAATGATCTGTGTGTTAAGACTTTTGTTAATTCTGTAAAACTTGAGATTGGTTATGCTAATGCTTCATGTAATGTACTTCTGAATGATGCTTTATATTCTAAATTGAGTGATGCATTACGTGTTACTTGTTTGTGTGATCCAAATTTTTCTGCTGTTACTAATCATAGAGGACCCAAACAGCTTTGGGTACCTAAACTCTAGGAACATTAACAATTACAGGGTTTCGATGTTTGTGTATGGTATATCGACTCTGGTTGTTCTCGACACATGACTGGCGATAAATCCCTGTTGGTGAACTTTGTTGACAAATTCCTAGGAACGGTTACTTTTGGAAATGATGAGATTGCAGCGATAATGGGTTATAGAGATTATGTGAAAAATGGCATAACGATCAAATGGGTCTCATATGTTGAAGGTCTGGGTTATAGCTTGTTTAGTGTATGACAATTCTGTGATGGAAATCTCAAAGTTGTGTTCGAACGTCTTCAATCTGCGGTGGAATCCACCGAAGGACACGATCTCTTAGTTGGTAAACGTAGTGCTTCACTTTACACTATTAACCTAGATGATGCGCCAACAAACGGTAATGGATGTTTGGCTGTAAAATCTACAAAAGAAAATTCGTGATTATGGAATTACCGGATGTCACACCCAAATTACAAGGGAATTAATAGACTAGTCTCTAAAGACTTGGTTGATGGTATTCCTAGTTTTCATTATGATAAGCATCATGTGTGTCCATCATGTTCAATGGTTAAACTTATCCGGACTAATCATTCGCTTAAGAAAGTCCCAAGTACTTCAACGTCATTGCAACTTTTTTCAAATGGACTTATGTGGACCCATGAGAGTTTCTAGCCTCGGCAGCCGAAAACATGTGCTTATCATAGTTGATGACTATACCTGATATACATGGATGTTTCTTTTGGGGACTAAATCTGAGACAACCACCATTATCATTGAGTTCATTAAGAAAACTCAACGCTCTTTTAACAAACGTGTTAAGTTCGAACTGATAATGGGACGGAATTTAAGAATGACCTGCTTAATAGTTTCTTAAGAGATCAAGGCATTGAACACCAGTTCTCTGCTGCAGGGACCCCTCAACAAAATGGAGTAGTCGAACGACGTAACCGTACGTTGTGTGAGGCAGCACGAATAATGCTTGTTGCTCTAAACTACCTCCAAAAATGTGTGATGAGGCCATTCCCACTACATGTTATACCCAAAATTGCTCTATCATTAAAAAACGATTTGATAAAACTCATTACGAGTGATTATATGGTAGACGCCCGAACGTTAAATATTTTTTTGTATTTGGTTGTATATGTTATGTTCTTAATGACTTTGACAGCCTCGAAAAGTTTGATGCTCATGGAGATTAGGCCATATTTCGCTATTACTCATCGAATAAAGTAGCTTATCGTGTCTATCACAAAAGGACAAAAACGATAAAGGAAAGTCTCAATGTTTGTTTTGATGAGTTATCTGGAATAACTTTTGAACAACTCAGTTCCAAACTCGATCCAAACCTGGCTTCCACTTCTTCCGCACGTAACCCAATTTTCTCGAAGAAGGGTGTTCCTATGATAACTACAAAGGATCTGGATATTTTATTTGATACACTTTACTCTCCTCAACGGAACTCAGATCTTCATGTCGTACAGGTTACACCAACTCAATCAATTTCTATTGAGACACAACCTAGTCTCATTGATGAAGATACAACACCAGTTGATACACATGTTACTTCTTCATCATCTCTCCCACCTCCAGATGTTAATCTTGAACTGAATCAAGATGTATCACTTGATTCAATTACAGCTGTTTCTTCAGTTATTCAATCAGAATTCATAGAAGCTGTTGCTTCAGAACAACAGGATCATGGCTCAACTTCAACAACGGTTGACGTTTCAATTGATTCTACCGATCCTGAATCTCTTCAACTGACCAACCGATGAGTCATCTGATTGATCTTATTATTGGTGATGCTAATGCTCCGATTACAAATCAAAGGGCTACTCGCAATCTGTGTTTATATACTGCCTTTCTAAGTAAGATTAAACCAACTTCGATGCTCAAGTTTTACTTGATCCAAACTGGGTGATTTCAATGCAAGAAGAAATAGGTCAATTTGATCGTTTGCAAGTATGGCGATTAGTTCCAAGACCACGGGGTTAGCAACCAATCAGGGTTAAGTGGATTTTCAAGAACAAGAAAGATTTTGATTGGGTTGTGGTTTGAAACAAGGCACGTCTTGTGGTCAAAGGATACCAACAACAAGAGGGTATTGACTACGATGAGACATTTGCTCTGATAGCAAGGATTGAGGCTATTTGTCTTATTCTTGCGTATGTTTCTTACAAGAAGTTTACGGTGTTTTAAATGGATGTCAAAACTACTTTTCTCAATGGTTAACTACAAGAGGAAGTTTATTGTCTGGAACCTCTGATCCTTCTATTCTGCTCCTCGAAGGCTTTGTCGATCCTATTCATCTAAATCACCTCAACTACTTGGAGAAAGCTTTGTACGGTCTAAAGTAAACACCGGGTGCATGGTACGAGACCTTGACAAAATATTTGCTGAAAAATGACTTCTCTCATGGAACAACTGATACAACGCTCTTCATCGGTAATATCACAGTCACATCCTTTTAGTTCAAATTTATGTTGATGATATTATTTTTGGTTCCACGTCCCGAGCCCAATGCAAAGAATTTGGTGACCTAATGGCCAAAAAATTCGAAATGAGCATACTTGATGAGCTCAATTTCTTCTTGAGGTTGCAAGTCAAACAATTACCAAATGGCATTTTTATCAGTCAAACCAAATACATCAATGATATGCTAAAACGCTTTAAAATGGCTGATTTGAAAACAATGTCAACCCCAATGAGGAGTTTGCTCAATGCTGATGAAAATGGGGAACCATTTGATATTACTCTTTATTGAAGCATGGTTGGTTCTCTCATGTATCTGACTGCTAGCAGATCACACATTACACTTGCTGTAACTGTCTGTGCTTGGTTTCAATCAAACCCTAAGAAATCACACTCCAAAGTGGTGGTTAGAATTTTCCAATACCTTAAAGGTACACCTAACCTTGGAATCTGGTATCCTCATGGATCTGATTTCAATCTCACTGATTACATGAATGCGGATCATGGAGGTTGTCATGTAGATATAAAAAGCACATCTAAATCATTTCTAATGTTGGGAAGTATATTAGTTGGTTGGTCATCCAAGAAACAAAACTATGTTTCATTATCAACAGCTGAGTTTGAGTACATTGCTGCAACTCACTGTTGTTCACAAGTTTTTTGGATGCAAACTCAACTATTAGACTATGGCTTTAAAGTTTCTAAGACCTCAATCTATTGTGATTCCCAAAGTGCCATTGCCATAACTGGCAACCCGGTCCAACATTCTAAGACCAAACACATAGACATCCGTTATCACTTTATCAAGGACCATGTAGAAAAAGAAGATGTAGAGTCATACTTTGTGCCTGCAAAAGTCCAATTAGCCGACATGTTTACTAAACCCTTAGATGAAGTTAGGCTAAAGTTCTTGATTCAACAAATAGGCATGGTGGAGTACAGTTCTTAATTTCATTGATATATTTGGTGCTTTATCCTGAGATCTTGTGTTTAGGGGGAGTATATACTTTCTAGGGGAGCAACTAATCTTTCAATGCTATAGATAGTATCTTTCTAGGGGGAGCTTTGGAATCTATGATATCTCCCTTGATATGAATTTCAATAGTTATGTTATGGGGAGGTAACCAATTGAATCTATCTTGATTCAATGGGGAGTTAAAATTTTCTTTGGACGGGACAAAATGGTGATTTACATAACTTTATATAACATTTAGGAGGGGAGAAACGGAAGAAAATGACAAGAAAATTAGTTCTCAAAAAGTGAATACATAAAAACTTATGGTTTAATTGCTAAAATTCACTTTGGCTTGTATACATCTCAGTATGCAACCCGTTCAACAATTGGTATCAACTAAAAATTTGTACATTGTTCAAAACCAATAAGTACAAATTTCTTTTTGAAAAATCCTAAAAATTGGAAGAGATTTAAAATCCAAAAAGATTTGATTTTATATGAATAAATGTTAAATTTTAACATGTATCTGAATCTGACAGCCAAACAGTTCAGATTCGGATGTTTCCAAAACTCAGATTCTCTCAATCTTAATTTTGATGAATAATGATAAACTTATGATTTAATGGACTGAACATTCGGTTTTAAAGCCCATTTGGTAACAGATTCGCATAGGCCCAATTTTAACCTCAGATTCGGACTCTAAATAGAAGAGTCAAAAGTCTTACATTTTCAAAATTCCCTCATTCTAAATATATCTGAATCTGACATCAGGCATACGAATCTATGACCAATGTCAAATCAAAACTTTGGTAAATCTTCTTTTATACAAGTTTTTCATATAAATGAATAGATATGAGTCGTATAAAGGTTAATAAAACAGAATATATCCATATTTGCATGATCAGATAACATAAATGGCTTAATTCCGAGTTATACGAATCTGAAATAAGTATACAAATTTGTATACTTGAACAAATTCTTGTACATTGTTAATGTTTGTCTAAAATAAATTGATGATTGATATGTGAATATTATATAAAAAATGACCTTGATTGCATGTTTAATTAAACTTTGATTGACTCTTATGTATTCGAATTTGTTATATCTAGTATACTTATCTGTTCTTGACCAAACATGCGAATCTATTCATTACTTGATTATATGTGAATCTGAAGTTGAATTAGACGATGAAATATCTAGATTAACATGATTAAGTGCATCAGTTTGATTATTTCATAAGTGTTAGAATCTAACTTGTTTTAACTTGAATATATGAGATTCTCATATATCCGAATATGATGAAATAGTTGGATTGCAACACTTTTATCATATCTTGTGTATTAGAATCACTTTCATGCGAATCTAGTTCATGAATTTGAAGTTATAAAGTAATAAAGTATCCGAATTAGACTTACAAAAGTCAGATTCTCATTCATCCGAATCAGATCTTTTTATGTAAAAATTACTAAGTGTTGTTTGATTATGGATTGTGTGTTTGAAAATCTTGATTTATCCGAATCTTATATGATCATTATGTGACTTGTTTGGATCTTAAACGCATGAATATTGTGTATATTGGTATGAATCTAAAGAGGAAAAGTAAATGGTTTAATGATAAATGGATTTCATGATTTATGAACACTTATTGATATTTTGGAATAAAGGTTTTTAGAACTTAGAAAATTCATAAAAACTTGTAAAATTGAACAATAATAAAAAGAGTTCAAGGAAAATAAGAATAAAGACATTTGATTATTCATAACATCTTGTGGTCTTCTATTCTTATCAAGCAGCAAATGACGAACAATTACTTTATCAACTCTGAAACAAACATCCTAGGAAACTACTGGTTGGCCATACTAGAAGAGCATCTGATCTTGGGTGCTTTGAACTACACAGTTAGTGTATCTTAGCAGGATCTGGAGATTCTTCATGAATCTATTAGATTTATTGAGGAAACTCTACCATCAGCTGCAAACCCTCAAGGGGAACCCGCTCATTTCTCTTTTCTACTGAGAGGAATTCAGGGAAGGAGAGCTATCACCAAAGCTACATCAGGAGCATCCTTAATCTTCCAGTTGTTAACAATTCTCCAGCATTCCCATCAAATGCTATAATGCTCAATTCTATCTTTGACTTTGGATACAACAGAGATACAAATATTCCATTAAGATTCTTCCAAAAAAAGTTCCTTCATTACAGGTAACACGTGATCTTCTCGATCATCAACAGATGATTGCTGATGACAACGAGGGGTACTAATAGCATGACGATCCCGATGCTGAAGCTATTATACTCATTTACCAAGGATGAGAATCCTAACTATGCAGAGCTGATATGGGATCTGGTCCAAGCTCAAGTGGAGAAACCAAAAAACGAGTACATTCCATGTGAAAGGTTTTATTGTATATTCATAAATGATGCACCAACCTCTTGCAGGAATGCCAATATACCAGGACTGAGAATGGTGAGATTCTCTGAGGTGAAAATGAATACACCCAACATTGCTGATAACAGATTTACAGCTCCAATACGTGCATGGTTGTTGAGGATAGTTGATCCTATGGATACTAGAATAGATCCATACCTTAAAGTTGTAGGTATACCTCTACCGAACTGGGTACAACAAGCTCAAGTTGAACCATCTGCGGTTTCAGCCCAAGAGGTTATAGAGGTACCTAGTAACCAACCCGGATCAGCTGCAACAACACCTAGGGCAAACCCCAAAAGACTTAGGGTAACCTGATCATCACAACCCGTGAGGATCAGTGACCCTAGTCCAACTAGGTTTACAACTACCTTGTCAACACCAGAGGGTAGTGGAAACAACACATCAGCAACTGAATCACTCCCGAACCATCAAAGAAGAAGATGAGTTACAAACCTGATGAGTTGATTCAGCCTCCACCAACAATTTGAATGACTAGATCTAGGACTTAGACTTCTATCATTTTACACCAAGCTGACACTGTTGTTTATACGGACCAAGACTTAGAGCCTTCTAGGACTCCATCACCGATCTCTGTATCAAATCTAATAATAACAATAAGCCCTACACTAAATGAGACGCAAGCTTAGGTAGGCAAGAGAGCTAAACGCAAGGATGGTAAAAAGGCCAGTAAGCCCATCCACTCTAAACATGACTTAAGAATAAATCCTACTGTGCAAGATGTTTCTACATCTTCGAAGGAAGTGAAGTCTTCCTCTAAAGTAAAGGAGCCGAAAAATCTTGAACAGACACCCTACGTATCGACTGGAAGTCCTCTAGACATACTTCGTCCATGAGACATTGTAGAGCATCAACGTCAAACAGGTCCTGGAAGTCTGATTTATCTCGATCCTACAGAAATGAGTCAACAAGACATTCCTTCGGGAAATTTATCAGACTTCCGAAAGACAGATCCTTTGGACCAAGCAATTGATCCATTAGATTAAACTGCTTCTCATTTTGATCTTGAAACTCAAGATCAAGGAGTTAAGTTTGTAACTGAAGGAGATGTGTTACCTCATAATACATCGATGATTTCAGGAGTCGAGTATATAAATTTACCTGCGAGAGCTAAAACGATAGGTAGTTCTTCTACTCTGTAAGAGTCCCATGAGACATATATCATGGAGGCAAATTACCCGAAACCATCCTCGCCGGCTACCACTCTGGTTGTTAGTCAACCTCCATCAGAAGGGGAAAATCTGACTAGTAGTATGTACAAACCTACGTATATAAATATTCTCAGTGATTCCTCACCCGCCCTCACAGAAACTCAAACACTTCCACCGACATCACCGACAACATCAGTTGCGGTTCCGATCATTACTTTTCCGCCATCACTGAAATGTCCCGTTCATATTGATTATAAACATTCCATATTAATTGATTTTGTCGCGAGGTTTTGACCTCTATATGAGACGTTTTTCAAAGACTGCATTCATTTTTAAAACAACCATAACCTTTATTTTATCGATAAAGGTTTAAAAAGCATTACGTAGATTATTAAATAAGGATAATCTAAAATATACCGTTTACACACGACCATTACATAATGGTTTACAATAAGAATATATTACCTCAAAAATAATTTTCTTGAATGCAGTTTTTACATAATATCATACAAGCATGGACTCCAAATCTTGTCCTTATTTTAGTATGCAACAGCGGAAGCTCTTAATAATCACCTGAGAATAAACATGATTTAAACGTCAACAAAAATGTTGGTGAGTTATAGGTTTAACCTATATATTTATCAATCAAAATAATAGACCACAAGATTTCATATTTCAATACATCCCATACATAGAGATAAAAATCATTCATACGGTGAACACCTGGTAACCGAAATTAACAAGATGCATATAGAATATCCCCATAATTTCGGGACACCCATCGGACATGATAATTTCGAAGTACTAAAGCATTCCAAATTCCAGGATAGGGCTTGTTGGGCCCAATAGATCTATCTTTAGGATTCGTGTCAATTTGGGGGTCTGTTCCCAAATTCTTAGGCTACCAAGCTAAAAAGGGGCATATTCGGCTTCGATCATTCACCCATATAAAGTAGTTTCATTTACTTGTGTCTATTTCATAAAAAATGTATAAATTTGCATGTATTCTCATCCCAAAATATTAGATTTTAAAAGTGGGACTATAACTCACTTTCACATATTTTTACTTCGTCGGGAAGTAAGACTTGGCCACTGGTCGATTCACGAACCTATATCAAATATGCACATATATATCAAAGTATGTTCAAAATATATTTACAACATTTTCAATACGTTTTAATGTTTTAAGTTTATTAAGTCAGCTGTCCTCGTTAGTAACCTACAACAAGTTATCCATAGTTATATGTACAGAAAATAAATTGATATATATTATCTCGACCCAATCCACGACCCAGTGTATACACGTCTCAGGCTAGATCACAACTCAAAGTATCTATATATTTTTGAAATCAACCTCAACCATGTATAGCTAACTCCAACATTACTGCATATAGAGTGTCTATGGTTGTTCCAAATAATATATATAGATGGGTCGATATGATATGTCAAAACATTTGCATACGTGTCTATGGTATCCCAAGATTACATAATATATTAGAATACATGTATAATACAATACAAGTTAGCTAGGATATGATTTGTATAGAATTGTTACAATATTTCCCATAGCTACAACAATCAAAAAATATCCAATCTTGTTTTCCCATAACTTCTTCGTTTTAAATCCGGTTTGAGTGAATAAAATTGTTATGGTTTCATATTGAACTCTATTTTATGAATCTAAACATAAAAAGTATAGGTTTATATTCGGAAATATAAGTTACAAGTCATTTTTGTAAGAGGTAGTCATTTCAGTCGAAAGGACGACGTCTTGATGAACATTTTGAAAAACATACTTTCACTTTGAGTTTAACCATGATTTTTGGATATAGTTTCATATTCATAAGAAAAATCATTTTCCCAGAAGAACAACTTTTAAATCAAATTTTATCATAGTTTTTAATTATCAAACCCAAAACAGCCCGCGGTGTTACTACGACGGCGTATGTCCGGTTTTACGGTGTTTTTCGTGTTTCCAGGTTTTAAATCATTAAGTTAGCATATCATATAGATATAGAATATGTGTTTAGTTAATTTTAAAAGTCAAGTTAGAAGGATTAACTTTTGTTTGCGAACAAGTTTAGAATTAACTAAACTATGTTCTAGTGATTTCAAGTTTAAACCTTCGAATAAGGTAGTTTTATATATATGAATCGAATTGTGACGCCCCGTACAAAACTATCGTGTACGATTCGCCAACAACAGGATCTTTACACGGTTGAATACTACATGCTGTTTGAAAACCAGTTTGCATTCATAAAAACATATTGTTACAAAATATAACGTGACACAGAGGTCATTACAACGCCATTATTCAAATAACATAATTTGCGAATGCAAATTAAAAGTTTCATAGGGTTACCTTACTATCTAAGTCACACATTATCTAAGTTACAAACTTTACATCAATCAAACAAGTATGAACATTATCTAATAGCTTAGGGTTACCTTACTAAGGGGAATCTTTATGCCGTTGTATAACCCACACATATGTAAAGTTTAAGTACTCGTTTCAAGTAGTAAAACATAAAAAGGGCATGTATTCTCAGTCCCAAAAATAGTATAAGTAAAAAGGAATACTATAAATCACAGTGATAAAAGCGGTAAAGTCGGTAATGAAAGTGTGCAAGTAATAAGTCGGTCCGAAAGGTCGTCAATCTAAATCAAAGGTTACTATGTCAGTAGGTTGTATTTATAAGTTCTAATAGTGCATAAAATAAGTTTAAGTGTCATCATCATCATCATCATTCATCATCATAAAAGCTAAGTAAGTTTGACAAGAATAGAGATCGAAACAATAGGCTGACTTCGGTCAGCAGTTACGACCTCTACGTAAATCTAAAAGATGCGTAATCAGTGGATATGGCTCCATATGTGAGTCCCCTAGGTGCTGACCAATTTCCAGAACCAAACTCGTCTTCGTTTGACCGTGGCGATGGTTTAAGTGCGAGTAGGTCAGAAATTTCAGCACAACGTTAATAGGGTGTAACGACTTTCGGAAGGCCATAAATCCTAAACTGTAACTCGGATTAAGACGAGGTCTAAACGGAAAATCATCTACTCGAACCGAACTAACTGAAAATCAGCTTTTCAGTAGCCCAGGTTACTAAACAGATCTCGAAAAATAGTGAACAAGTGCTCCGGTAGGGTTCTTGGTGCTTGGTGCTCATCACGGTTCTCATCCTTGATGCTTGTAGCTTCAAGTGTACAACTCGTTGATGGTTTAGCATCACTTTTGACCAAGATTCTACCATCAATACACAATATGTTAAGACCAAGTAATAACACAACTCATTTAAGAGTCTTAGATGGATGATGAACCAAGGTTACATCATATCCTTAGTCTTAACACAAATACAAGTCCTATTTACAAATAAAGTTACAAACTTTACATCAATCAAACAAGTATGAACATTATCTAAGTCAAATGAAGTGATGGAACCCTAAGCTAGAGAGCTTGGATCCCTTTCACACAAGTTATAAGGTCAAAAATCTAGAAAGCTTGAACCTTTAGTGTTCTTGAAGATCTTGAAGCATAAAGCTTAGATCTTTAAGTTACATGAAGACCATAAACACAAGTTTTGATCTTTATAACAAATTAATGAGATCATAAGTTAGAAAACTTAGATCCAACAAAATATATGAAGATTCAAGCTAGAAAGCTTGCATCTTGATTGTTCTTGAAGATCTTGAAGCATAAAGCTTGGATCTTTAAGTTACATGAAGATTACAAACACAAGTTTGAATCTTCATAATAAAATAGCAAGATTAAAATAAGAAAATATAGATCTACAAAGTGGGTGAAGATTCAAAGCTAAAAAGCTTGAATCTTCCATGTTCTTGAAAGATTCAAATCCATGTTTGAATCTACAAGATGTAATCAAGATCAAAAGCTAAAAAGCTTGATCTTCTAAAGAATGATGATGATGGTTCGAAAATGATGATGAAAAGAAGAAGAAAAGATCAAAAACTTACAAGTTTGAAGCGAGAAAGACTAGAGAGAAGATAGGAGAATAAGTGTGTGTGAAATACAAATGAGAGCAAGTGTAAAATGAGATGAATAAGGCTAGTATTTATAGGGAAATGAGGGAGGGAATGGTGGTAGTGGCCGAAAATTTGAGGGGGGACAAGGGGGGACAAAAAGTTACTTTTTGGTTAATGGTTGTCTAAAGTTAGTGCTTATGTTGGGATCCCATGCAACATTAAGGATAATACTTGACATAAATGCTAGCATGTTCCCTCTAATAAATGGGAATTTGTCTTACTTATTATTGGGTCACTAGCTAATAATAATTGGGCTAATTAAATGGGCTACTAGCTAGAGTAAGGTGGGCTTAAGTCCAACAAGGTAGAAAGTCCAAGAAGACTAACTAGTAAGCATAATTAAATTACTACGCATAATTAAGCATCCATAAACCCAAGTAATTATTATTATGAAATAATAATTAATATTTCGTAGTCATAATATTCTGATTACGACAAAAGTTAAACGTGCGCGCAGTTCGCGGTTTAATCGAAACGTTAAGTGACACTAACGGTCATAAAGCATCCGGTGAACAAATTAAGTATCCTACGTACTCTAAGGTACGTTTTAACATATAAATGAAAGTAAACCATGTATAAAAAGATTTCAGAGTATAAAGTAGCACAGTACGCACAAATACGCAGTTTCGCGAAAACACAAAGCACAAAAGCAAGTCGAAAAAGTCGGGTCGTTACATTACCCACCTGTTAATGGAAATTTCGTCCCAAAATTTTGAGGAGTGACCAACAGTGGTACCGTACTTAATTAAGAAGTAGCGTATTAAAGTTCTGTGAGACTCGTGGGCTTAGAAGTGAGTTATTTACCTTGAAAGGTACTTCGGCGTATAAAAGTAAGAATAGGTATATGCCATTAATTAAGTCTCTTTTCATAAGAGATCAACACGTTGATTTCATTTCTTGCTAACATGAATATTTCATCCGAATATATATACCCACAAAAGGAAATATGATGTTTTTAGCCCTACATGCATCTTCGGTAAGCTGGATGCATGAAATGCATCATGAACGTTACCAAACTCATCTAAAACATTAAGCGCTTATGTCGTAATACCAAGTTGACAGGTAGAATGGAAAACATGGTGATCATAACCATGTGATTTGATGTCTGGATAGGGTTAGCCACGGATTTTACTAATCCCTTAATTTCGGAAGGAGACCATAGGTATAAAGAACCCGATATTTAAGAAACGTTTGTTTGATTTAATGAATTGAATTTTTTTTTGTTGTTGCCAAAAGTGACAAATCAGACTTACATACAATGCCAGCCATAATTATTTATAGTGTCTTCAGGGCGGTCTGAACGAACAATTCAAGATATCACCCAGTTTTCCATGATGCATGTGTTCTTATCCTTGAATGGAATGAAAGCACAGTTCCATAATGTAACTTTATCCTTTCAGTTACATGTTGAAGTTAGGATTAACATTAACTAGAACAACATATAGTTGCAACCAACGAAGGAAAGGAATGTGTAGAGTAACCACATCTGTGTTATAGACGTTTTAAGCAGTCCCTTCTAAGAGGGTAACAAGATTCATAGATTCTTAAGGTATTTTATACTACATTTCCGAAAGAAAATCGCACGAAAGGTGTGATATTTGAACGAGAGTAAACTCTTCGAGCGGTTTTTCCTGAATTTATCCTTATACTTATGGGGATGCGCGGATGAGAGGAAATGTGAACCCTTGGTCATAAAGAACGATTTACTCTAAGTGAAAAGAATCTCAAAAATGATTCCTTGTACCTCAACCTACTGATTCATAGAGATGACATTTACGAGGGTGTGTCGATTTAGCCGTGAAACATTGAGAGTAGAAATCTGCCTAGTGCCTTTCCTACGATAGGGTGACCACTGAGTGTTTCCCAGAAAACTTGATTTATCGGCCCGCGTTTTTGCCATGTCTAACCTTAAAAGGAACATTTCATGAGCGCAAAGACTTCTTAACAAATTTTATAAAACTGCCACTCAAAGTGGCTCAAGAGTTTTTAACAAAGATTTTAATAGTAAGCTTTATCCCTAATAGAGTTCGAGAAGAAGCTTGATCCATACATGGTGTAGTCTAATACGAAAACCTTCAATAAAATCAACCAAGGGAGTTTTGAAAAACCTTAAAACATTTGATGTGATAACATAAACGGAATGAAGTTCTTAGTAAATTCAGAAGTATGTACAACGTGTACCATTTTGCACAAACTATTTGACTTAAGTTAAAAAAACTCAATAAAGGAGCGCCTTTTAAATATCTTGAAGGTATAACTTAGTATGTACTAACCCAAAATAAGTAAGGGTAAATTTATTCATATGTGATTTTATAAATCGCATAAGTGATAGAAAAGTTTTTAGTACTCTCATTTGTCCATAAATCTCGTGAGGACCGCACAAATAAGCAACGTGTAAAATCAACGTGTAAAATTTTTGATAAACATAGTTTTTCGTATTTCAGAGGTTACGATTTGAAAAAGATTGAGTGGAAAATCTTTGAATCATTGGTTGACATGTTACTAGGTAATGAAAACTAATGAATTAAATGTAGTTTTGATGATTATCAGGGACTTAAGTCTTTGGCCCAAAAATGTTCACGTGCGAAGCCGTTGCTAAAAAGTGAGGTATGAAGGATAGAGCATGAGGATGAGAAGTTAATCGTTTCTTGACTTTGAAAAATGCCAAACGGGTTATGGAAAATATTAAAGTCGAAGTACTGATGGTGTTAATATCACTAAATGAGAATCCCTTGGAATAAGTCAGGACTTAGGGTTACGTAAGAAAGAGCATTGCTCCGACCGGTGTGACAAATGAGATTCCTGGGTAACGCAGTAATTTTGAATGGTTTAAGTGTTAGTGGATGCCTGAAGGCTCTGCATGACGTGGTAGTAAGTGCTCTCATCACACACACACACACACATGAATCTCTAGGTTTCGACGGTTGTAAAGTCTTCACGAGGACTTGGATACGAATAAGCAACGAAAAATTTTATATAATAAGCAACGAAAATTTTATCGAAATCATTTTAGGTGACAATGTAAGAAAAGAAACGAAGTTCTTAGTAAACTAGGGTTATGTATAACATGTACCATTCAAAGTAAAATATCTTTTGAATGAAAGATTTGGTTTGTAAAAGTGAAAGTAAAATTTCACATGTCTTAGTAAAAAATAAGTAATTATTTACTTTATTTTATATAACATATACGATTTCAAAAATTTGCACGAATGGCAAATAAAATAAATTTATTTTTATAAGACTTTGAGAGGATCGTACCGTAAAATAGTGTGTGAAAAATTTTTGGCAAACAAAATTTTCATATTTCGGAGTTTACAAGTTGGAAAAGGATTGATGAGGATTGAGTAAAAGATTTTGAAAATTTCGGGTGATCTTTGAGGTAATAAAAACCATTGAGCTTAAAAGTGGTTGATGACTATTAGTAGGGCATAAGTCTTTCGACCAAAAATGCTTAAGTGTAAATTTGTTGCTTATAAGTGAGTTACGAAAGGGAGAGTATGAGAATGGGGATTAACTACCCATTGATTTTGAAAATCTCGAACTGGTATGACTAATATCGACGTAAGAAGGGTGATGGTGTGATTATCATCAAATAAGAAATCTCTCGGAATAAGTTAGGATTCAGAGTCGCGTAAGAATGAGTATCAAATAAGATTCCTGGCTAGTCCTTAAGATAGAATTTAAATCGCCGAAGTGACGGGATACAATTTCCTTTATGTATCGTCGTGTAAGTTTATCCATTTTATCGGTTTCTTTAATGGCTAGAAAGTGAGCAGATTTGGTGAGATGGTCAATGATAACCCAGATAGTGTCCTAACCGCCTACCGTTTTCGGTAGATTCGTGATAAAATCCATTGTTATTCCTTCCCATTTCCATTGTGGGATTTCGGGTTGTTATCATGCAACTAATAAGGTTCAGCTTCGGGCTACTTCTCTCCCCGTAAACTATTAACGGCTCACCATTCTCGCGAGGTACACGAATGACCTTCTCACTATAAATAACTTTCGCTTTCATCCTTGAAAGCCAGTCCATTCAAACTATTTCATCAAGGCTTCCTAACTTGATGAGTATTAGGTTAATCTTAAGGTTCATTCCAACCAAATCTTATTATACTACCGTGAAAAATTCTATCATTATCCTCAAATAACATCCGCTTGTGCGTAGGTAACTAATCCTTTCCACTACTACTTTAAACTTCCAAGTTTTGTTCACATCAGGTCATCTCCAAATGACCCACCTGTTAATTTTAAGGTACTATCTTAAATCATTCCTCTATCTCTGTCAGCTTACCATTAGTTTGTCCTATAGAATACTTAACTCTCATGGTTGTTAATGGCTTATTAGTCATAACACTAAGGTTCTTAGATATAAGGTTTCTATCGCTCTAGTATTAAACAACTCCGAGACAATAAAACATCGTGACGAAACGTACCCTAACTAAAAATCAGGATCCATGCGAGTCTCCATAGTTGAGATAACGATTGCTCTACAGTAAGTAAGTCCAAAGTTTTCCTATTTAAGAACTTTATCCTTAAGTGTCCAGAGTGTTTATATCCATAACAAATTTTCCGGTTATCATTTCTGCAATCAAGGCCCTTCTTATACAATATCTGGGCTACGTGGTTATTCTTTCCCTACCTCTAATAGACCATAATGCATATATTCAAGTGGTTCCTACCAAGATTTTATCTGAATCACTTCATATTCCTTATATAGTAAAATTGGGACTTCTGTATGATTCACTTCAATATAATTACGCTGGCCTGGCGTCATTATATTGTACTAAATCGTACGTTCATTCCAATATCACTCCATATGGTCAATGTAACGTGATCACTTCCGGTTCTACTCAATTTCATCCAACGGTGCTTTATCTATGCTATCTCAAAACAAAATCTACATAATTAATCTCACAGTTTCTCGGTGTGGGTACGTAGGTTCCGTAGGTCATGCACCAATGCCTAAATGTCCTGAAATTTCTTCAAAATGTTTGGGTTCAGGTAACGTCGTTAGGTTCCTTTCTAGAAATTCAATCTGGGTCTCGCGTTGAGTTGTACGTGTAGCAAGTAGTAATACGATATGTCTTGAGGCGACTCCCAAGTCTTTGGGTATGGCTAAGCATCAGTAGAAGGCACTCTGACCTTGTGAAAGGAGATGTCCTCCCGACTTCCCCAATGCCTAAGAGTGTTAGGGTCCTAAATCCAGAAGTGTCGTTAGATCGTCGAGTAGTGGTGAAGAACGAAAGAGATAAGTGACGGTCATGAAAGCGTACGAGATACGAGCCATCATACGGGAACTGAACAACCTTCGAATGTTCACACATCGTATGGGGCCATTTAGAGTGAGCTCGGGGTGCGGTTACTCCGACAAATCCTCCAATACCTCCTCCTCCGAGGATCAACTTTAGTGGGTGTGTAATCCGAGGGGTACTCCTCCTATATTGCATGAAGTAATGTTTCGATCTCTGGAACGGTGGAATGGTAGTAACAGGTGGATTACAATACTAGTCCTTAGGGTTAGATGAGTGGGAAAGTAGTTCAGAAAAACATCTGAACTGGGAAAGATAAGTTCTCCAAGTCGGTACAGCGAATAGCAGACATGAAGCAAACACGTAATCAGGCACTACAGCAACCTAGATCGTCTACAGCGGTATATAGCATGTTAATATTAATAGTACTAAACAGAAGTAACATGCAATCGAAAGCAGATAGTAGTATGCAGTAGCGACGATAAGCAATAGCATACAACGAGTTCACATAGCAGTAAGAGTAAGCAGTAGCATGCAGCAGATCATATGGCAGTAACATGCAGCAGTAGTAAGCAGTAACATGAAGTAATATCTACCGGTAGCATGCAGCAGTTTCACAGAAACAAGTAAATGAGCAAGTTATAGATTAGTCCTATTAGCGAATCCTACTCGACTCGGTCAAGACTCACTAATGCAACCTAATTCCCTACAACCTGGCTCTGATACCAAATGTGACGTCCCGTACAAAACCATCGTGTACGATTCGCCAACAACAGGATCTTTACACGGTTGAATACTACATGCTGTTTGAAAACCAGTTTGCATTCCTAAAAACATAGTGTTTACAAAAGATAACGTGACACAGAGGTCATTACAACGCCATTATTCAAATAACATAAGTTGCGAATGCAAATTAAAAGTTTCATGATTGAGACATCTCTAAGTTATGCAGTGGTTATCTAACACAGCAGGTCCTTAACAGCAAGTCCAAACAGCATGACAGCAAGTCTAACAGCGGAAGCAACAAACCTCTAAGCACCTGAGAAAACATGCTTAAAAACATCAACAATAATGTTGGTGAGCTATAGTTTAAGTTTTAATAGTAATATAAGATTGACCACGAGATTTCAATGTTTCAAAACAGTATGAAAAGCATATGCATAACCGTAGGCACATGGTAACTAGACTTAACGTAAATATAAATATCACCCCCTGAAAGTACACCTGGCGAGTGCGTATGTCCTTGAAGTATTACACCCGTTAAATGCTAGCGCGACTAGCCCGAGTGGGGATGTCAAACCCTATGGATCCATATCTAATATTCGCGTCTACCGGTTCAAAAACCAATAGTTAAACGTTACCGTGCTAAGGGGAATCTTTATGCCGTTGTATAACCCACACATATGTAAAGTTTAAGTACTCGTGTCAAGTAGCAAAACATAAAAAGCGCATGTATTCTCAGTCCCAAAAATAGTATAAGTAAAAAAGGAATGCTATAACTCACAGTGATAAAAGCGGTAAAGTCAGTAATGAAAATGTGCAAGTAGTAAGTCGGTCCGAAAGGTCATCAACCTAAATCAAAGGTTACTAGGTCAGTAGGTTGTCTTTATAAGTTCTAATAGTGCATAAAATAAGTTTAAGTGTCATCATCATCATCATTCATCATCATAAAAGCTAAGTAAGTTTGACAAGAATAGAGATCGAAACAATAGGATGACTTCGGTCAGCAGTTACGACCTCTACGTAAATCGAAATGACGCGTAATCAGTGGCTATGGCTCCATATGTGAGTCCCCTAGGTGTTGACCAATTTCCAGAACCAAACTTGTCTTCGTTTGACCGTGGAGACGGTTTAAGTGCGAGTAGGTCAGAAATTTCAGCACAACTTTATTAGGGTGTAACGAATTTCGGAAGGCCATAAATCCTAAACCGTAACTCGGATTAAGACAAGGTCTAAACGAAAAATCATATAATCGAACTGAAATAACTGAAAATAAACTTTCCAGTAGTCCAGGTTACTAATCAGATCCCGTAAAATGGTGAACAAGTGCTCCGGTGGTGTTCTTGGTGCTTGATGTTCATCACGGTTCTCATCCTTGATGCTTGTAGCTTCAAGTGTACAACTCGTTGATGGTTTAGCATCAATTTTGACCAAGATTCTACTATCAATACATAATATGTTAAGACCAAGTAATAACACAACTCATTTAAGAGTCTTAGATGGATGATGAACCAATGTTACATCATATCCTTAGTCTTAACACAAATATAAGTCCTATTTACAAACAAAGTTACAAACTTTACATCAATCAAACAAGTATGAACATGATCAAAGTCAAATAAAGTGATGGAACCCTAAGCTAGAGAGCTTGGATCCCTTTCACACAAGTTATAAGGTCACAAAGCTAGAAAGCTTGAACCTTTAGTGTTCTTGAAGATCTTGAAGCATAAAGCTTAGATCTTTAAGTTACATGAAGACCATAAACACAAGTTTTGATCTTTATAACAAATTAATGAGATCATAAGTTATAAAACTTAGATCCAATAAAAGATATGAATATCCAAGCTAGAAAGCTTGCATCTTGATTGTTCTTGAAGATCTTGAAGCATAAAGCTTGGATCTTTAAGTTACATGAAGATTACAAACACAAGTTTGAATCTTTATAATAAAATAGCAAGATTAAAGTAAGAAAATATAGATCTACAAAGTGGGTGAAGATTCAAAGCTAAAAAGCTTGAATCTTCCATGTTCTTGAAATATTCAAATCCATGTTTGAATCTACAAGATGTAATCAAGATCAAAAGCTAAAAAGCTTGATCTTCTAAAGAATGATGAAGATGGTTCGAAAATGATGAAGAAAAGAAGAGGAAAAGATCAAAAACTTACAAGTTTTAGAGTGAGAAAGACTAGAGAGAAGATAGGAGAATAAGTGTGTGTGAAATACAAATGAGAGCAAGTGTAAAATGAGATGAATAAGGCTAGTATTTATAGGGAAATGAGGGAGGGAATGGTGGTGGTGGCCGAAAATTTGAGGGGGGACATGGGGGGACAAAAAGTTGCTTTTTGGTTAATGGTTGTCTTAAGTTGATGCTTATGTTGGGATCCCATGCAACATTAAGGATAATACTTGACATAAATGCTAGCATGTTCCCTCTAATAAATGGGCATCTGTCTTACTTATTATTGGATCACTAGCTAATAATAATTGGGCTAATTAAAGGGGCTACTAGCTAGAGTAGGGTGGGCTTAAGTCCAACAAGGTAGAAAGTCCAACAAGACTAACTAATAAGCATAATTAAATTACTACGCATAATTAAGCATCCATAAACCCAAGTAATTATTATTATGAAATAATAATTAATATTTCGTAGTCATAATATTCCGATTACGACAAAAGTTAAACGTGCGCGCAGTTCGCGGTTTAATCGAAACGTTAAGTAACACTAACGGTCATAAAGCATCCGGTGAACAAGTTAAGTATCCTACATACTCTAAGGCACGTTTCAACATATAAATGAAAGTAAACCATGTATAAAAAGGTTCTAGAGTATAAAGTAGCACAGTACGCACAAATACGCAATTTTGCAAAAACACAAAGCACAAAAGCAAGTCGAAAAAGTCGGGTCGTTACACGAATGATGTTATGAATATCATTACTACCTCAGATTTTGTGGATAAACCTACTGGAAATGAGAAAAATAGATCTAGCTTCAAAGGATCCTTGGATGGGTTGAAAGTTCTTGAAGCAGAATCATGACACGAAAACAAGTTCAAGTAAGATTTCCACTCGAAATAAGATTGTTATAGTTATAGAAATTGAATCAAAGTTTGAATATGAGTATTACCTTGTATTAGAAAGATATCTTACTGTAAATAAGATAAATTTCTTGAGGTTGGATGATCACTTTACAAGATTGGAAGTAAGCTAGCAAACTTGGAAGTATTCTTGATTTTATGAAACTAAAACTTATAGAATTTGTGAAGAACACTTAGAACTTGAAGATAGAACTTGAGAGAGATCAATTAGATGAAGAAAATTGAAGAATGAAAGTGTTTGTAGGTGTTTTTGGTCGTTGGTATATGGATTAGATATAAAGGATGTGTAATTTTGTTTACTTGTAAATAAGTCATGAATGATTACTAATATTTTTGTAATTTTATGAGATATTTCATGCTAGTTGCCAAATGATGGTTCCTACATGTGTTAGTTGACTCACATGGGCTGCTAAGAGCTAATCATTGGAGTGTATATACCAATATTACATACATCTAAAAGCTGTGTATTGTACGAGTACGAATACGGGTGCATACGAGTAGAATTGTTGATGAAACTGAACGAGAATGTAATTGTAAGCATTTTTGTTAAGTAGAGGTATTTTGATAAGTGTATTGAAGTCTTTCAAAAGTGTATGAATACATATTAAAACACTACATGTATATACATTTTAACTGAGTCGTTAAGTCATCGTTAGTCGTTACATGAAATGTTGATTTGAAACCTTTAAGTTAACGATCTTGTTAAATGTTGTTAACCCAATGTTTATTATATCTAATGAGATGTTAAATTATTATATTATCATGATATTATGATATATTAATATATCTTAATATGATATATATACATTTAAATGTCGTTACAACGATAATCGTTACATATATGTCTCGTTTCGAAATCCTTAAGTTAGTAGTCTTGTTTTTACATATGTAGTTCATTGTTAATATACATAATGACATGTTTACTTATCATTTATCATGATTAAACATAGTGTAACAATATCTTAATATGATTCATATATAATTAGTAAGACGCTGTTATAACGATAATCGTTATATATATCGTTTCGAGTTTCTTAATTCAATAAACTCAATTTTATGTATATAACTCATTGTTAAAGTACCTAATGAGATACTTACTTATCATAATATCATGTTAATTATATATATAATCATATATATGTCATCATATAGTTTTTACAAGTTTTAACGTTTGTGAATCATCGGTCAACTTGGGTGGTCAATTTTCTATATGAAACCTATTTCAATTAATCAAGTCTTAAAAATTTTGATTGCTTAACATGTTGGAAACACTTAATCATGTAAATATCAATTTCATTTAATATATATAAACATGGAAAAGTTCGGGTCACTACAGTACCAACCCGTTAAATAAATTTCGTCCCGAAATTTTAAGCAGCTGGAGGTGTTGACGTATCTTCTCGAAATAAGTGTGGGTATTTCTTCTTCATCTGATCTTCTCGTTCCCAGGTGAACTCGGGTCCTCTACGAGCATTCCATCAAACCTTAACAATTGGTATCTTGTTTTGCTTAAGTCTTTTAACCTCACGATCCATTATTTCGACGGGTTCTTCGATGAATTGAAGTTTTTCGTTGATTTGGATTTCGTCTAACGGAATAGTGAGATCTTCTTTAGCAAAACATTTCTTCAAATTCAAGACGTGGAAAGTGTTATGTACAGCCACGAGTTGTTGAGGTAACTCAAGTTGGTAAGCTACTGGTCAGACACGATTAATAACCTTGAATGGTCCAATATACCTTGGATTTAATTTCCCTCGTTTACCAAATCGAACAACGCCTTTCCAAGGTGCAACTTTAAGCATGACCATTTCTCCAATTTCAAATTCTATATCTTTTCTTTTAATGTCAGCGTAGCTCTTTTGTCGACTTTGGGCGGTTTTCAACCGTTGTTGAATTTGGATGATCTTCTCGATAGTTTATTTTATTATCTCTGGACCCGTAACCTGTCTATCCCCCACTTCAGTCCAACAAATCGGAGACCTGCACTTTCTACCATAAAGTGCTTCAAACGGCGCCATCTCAATGCTTGAATGGTAGCTGTTGTTGTAGGAAAATTCTGCTAATGGTAGATGTCGATCCCAACTGTTTCCGAAATCAATAACACATGCTCGTAGCATGTCTTCAAGCGTTTGTATCGTCCTTTTGCTCTGCCTATCAGTTTGTGGATGATAGGCAGTACTCATGTCTAGACGAGTTCCTAATGCTTGCTGTAATGTCTGCCAGAATCTTGAAATAAATCTGCCATCCCTATCAGAGATAATAGAGATTGGTATTCCATGTCTGGAGACGACTTCCTTCAAATACAGTCGTGCTAACTTCTCCATCTTGTCATCTTCTCTTATTGGCAGGAAGTGTGCTGATTTGGTGAGACGATCAACTATTACCCAAATAGTATCAAAACCACTTGCAGTCCTTGGCAATTTAGTGATGAAATCCATGGTAATGTTTTCCTATTTCCATTCCGGGATTGCGGGTTGTTTAAGTAGACCTGATGGTTTCTGATGCTCAGCTTCGACCTTAGAACACGTCAAACATTCCCCTACGTATTTAGCAACATTAGATTTCATATCTGGCCACCAAAAATGTTTCTTAAGATCCTTGTACATCTTTTCCGTTCCAGGATGTATTGAGTGTCTGGTTTTATGAGCTTCTCTAAGTACCATTTCTCTCATATCTCCAAATTTTGGTACCCAAATTCTTTCAACCCTATACCGGGTTCTGTCTTCCCGAATATTAAGATGCTTCTCCGATCCTTTGGGTATTTCATCCCTTAAGTTTCCCGATTTTAAAACTTCTTGTTGCGCCTCCTTTATTTGAGTAGTAAGGTTAGTGTGAATCATTATATTCATAGCTTTTACTCGAATAGGTTCTCTGTCCTTTCTGCTCAAGGCGTCGGATACCACATTTGCCCTCCCCGGGTGGTAACGAATCTCAAAGTCATAATCATTCAACAATTCAATCCACCTACGCTGCCTCATATTCAGTTGTTTCTGATTAAATATGTGTTGAAGACTTTTGTGGTCAGTATATATAATACTTTTGACCCCATATAAGTAGTGCCTCCAAGTCTTTAATGTAAAAAAACCGCGCCTAATTCTAAATCATGCGTCGTATAATTCTGTTCGTGAATCTTCAATTGTCTAGACGCATAAGCAATTACTTTTGTTTGTTGCATTAATACACAACCGAGACCTTGCTTTGAGGCGTCACAATATATCACAAAATCATCATTCCCTTCAGGTAATGACAATATAGGTGCCGTAGTTAACTTTTTCTTTAACAATTGAAACGCTTTCTCTTGTTCATCTTTCCATTCAAATTTCTTCCCTTTATGCGTTAATGCAGTCGAGGGTTTTGCTATTCTGAAAAAGTCTTGGATGAACCTTCTGTAGTAATCAGCTAGTCCTAAAAACTGGCGTATGTGTTTCGGAGTTTTCGGGGTTTTCCAATTTTTAACGGTTTCAATCTTTGCTGGATCCACCTGAATACCTTCTTTGTGCACTATGTGACCGAAGATTTGAACTTCTTCCAACCAAAATGCACACTTTGAAAACTTAGCGTACAATTTTTCTTTTCTCAGCAACTCTAGCACTTTTCTCAATTGTTCTTCGTGCTCTTGATCATTCTTCTAGTAAATAAGTATGTCATCGATGAAAATAATGACAAACTTGTCAAGATATGGCCCACACACTCGGTTCATGAGGTCCATGAACACAGCTGGTGCGTTATTCAATCCAAACGGCATAACCATAAACTTGTAATGACCGTAACATGTCCTAAAAGCAGTCTTTGGAATATCATCCTCCTTCACCCGCATTTGATGATATCCAGAACATAAATTGATCTTCGAATAAAAAGACGAGCCTTGTAGTTGATCAATAAGTCGTCGATTCTCGGTAGTGGGTAGCGGTTCTTGATGGTAAGTTTGTTCAACTCTCGGTAGTCGATACACAACCTGAATGTACCATCTTTCTTCTTGACAAACAAAACAGGAGCTCCCTATGGTGATGTGCTTGGTCGAATGAAACCACGCTCTAAAAGTTCCTGTAACTGACTTTGTAATTCTTTCATTTCACTGGGTGTGAGTCTGTATGGAGTACGAGCTATTGGTGCAGCTCCTGGTACAAGGTCTATTTGAAATTTAACGGATCGATGTGGGGGTAATCCCGGTAATTCTTTCGAAAATACATCGGAAAATTCTTTTGCGACGGGAACATCACTGATGTTCTTTTCTTCAGGTTTAACTTCCTCGATGTGTGCTAGAATGACGTAACAACCCTTTCTTATTAGTTTTTACGCCTTCAAACTACTAATAAGATTTAATTTCGCGTTGTTCTTTTCTCCGTACACCATTAAAGGTTTTCCTTTTTCACGCATAATGCGAATCGCATTTTTGTAACAAACGACCTCTGCTCTCACCTTTTTCAATCAGTCCATGCCAATTATTACATCAAAACTCCCTAACTCGACTGGTATTAAATCAATTTTAAACTTTTCATCCCCCAGTTTAATTTCTCTATCCCGACATATATTATCTGCTGAAATTAATTTACCGTTTGCGAATTCGAGTAAAAATTTACTATCCAAAGGCGTCAATGGGCAACTTAACTTAGCACAAAAATCTCTACTCATATAGCTTCTATCCGCACTCGAATCAAATAAAACATAAGCAGATTTATTATCAATATAAAATGTACCCGTAACAAGCTCCGGGTCTTCCTGCGCTTCTGCCGTATTAATATTGAAAACTCTTCCGCGGCCCTGCCCATTAGTATTCCCCTGATTCGGGTAATTACTTCTAATGTGGCCCGTTTTTCCACATCCATAACAAACAAAGGCGGCTTTACTTGTTTCGCCACTATTTGTTCCTTTAGTTCTGTTAAACTTTGGTCCGTAGACCTCACACTTTTTCGCACCATGGCCAGTTCTTTTACACTTGATGCAAAATGTCGTGCAGAACCTATTCTGGTGGTACTCTTCACACCTTTGGCATTTTTGGTTTTTGTTGTCGTTGTTGTTATTGAGGTTGTTGTTGAGATTGTTATTGTTGTTGGAATTGTTGTTGTAGTTGTTGTTGTTATTGGGATGTTTGTTGTAGTTATTATTAGGATTACGGTTATTGCTGCGATTGTTGTTGCGGTTGTTGGGATAGTTGTTGCAATTGTGGTTGTAATTATTGTTGTTGTTGTTGTTCTGGTGACTCTTGTCACCGTTTTCCTCCCACTTCCTCTTGAGTTGTTTCTTGTTAGCTTCTTTGGCCGCCTGCTCTTTAATTCTTCCCTCAATCTGATTTATGAGTTTATGAGCCATTCGACTTGCCTTCTGTATGTAGTGACCCGAACTTTTCCATGTTTATATATATTAATTGAGATTGATATTTACATGACTAAATGTTTCAAACGTGTAAAGCAATCAAACTTGTTAAGACTTGATTAATTAAAATAGGTTTTATATAGACAATTGACCACCCAAGTTGACCGGTGATTCACGAACGTTAAAACTTGTAAAAACTATACGATGACATATATATGGTTATATATATAGTTAACATGATTTTATTGTAAGTAAGTATCTCATTAGGTATTTTAACAATGAGTTATATACATAAAAATGAGACTATTAAATTAAGAAACTCAAAAATGATATATATAACGATTATCGTTATAACAACGTCTTACTAGGTACATATGAATCATATTAAGATATTGATACACTTGGTTAATTATGTTAAATGATAAGTAAATATATCATTAAGTGTATTAACAATGAACTACATATGTAAAAATAAGACTACTAACTTAATGATTTCGAAACGAGACATATATGTAACGATTATCGTTGTAACGACATTTAACTGTATATATATCATACTAAGATATATTATATATCATAATATCATGATAATGTAACAATTTAACATCTCATTTGATATAATAAACAATGGGTTAACAACATTTAACAAGATCATTAACCTAAAGGTTTCAAAACAACATTTACATGTAACGACTAACAATGACTTAACGACTCAGTTAAAATGTATATACATGTAGTGTTTTAATATGTATTCATACATTTTTGAAAGACTTTAATACACTTATCAAAATACTTCTACTTAACAAAAATGCTTACAATTACATCCTCGTTCAGTTTCATCAACAATTCTACTCGTATGCACCCGTATTCATACTCGTACAATACATAGCTTTTAGATGTATGTACTATTGGTATATACACTCCAATGATCAGCTCTTAATAGCCCATGTGAGTCACCTAACACATGTGGGAACCATCACTTGGCAACTAGCATGAAATATCTCATAAAATTACAAAAATATGAGTAATCATTCATGACATATTTACATGAAAACAAAATTACATATCCTTTATATCTAATCCATATACCAACGACCAAAAACACCTACAAACACTTTCATTCTTCAATTTTCTTCATCTAATTGATCTTTCTTAAGTTCCATCTTCAAGTTCTAAGTGTTCTTCATAAATTCCATAAGTATAGTTTCATAAAAATCAAGAATACTTCCAAGTTTGCAAGTCTACTTCCAAGCTTTCTAATCCATTCCAAGTAATCATCTAAGATCAAGGAACCTTTGTTATTTACAGTAGGTTATATTTCTAATTCAAGGTAATATTCATATTCAAACTTTGATTCAATTTATACAACTATAACAATCTTATTTCGAGTGAAAATCTTACTTGAACTGTTTTCGTGTCATGATTCTATTTCAAGAACTTTCAAGCCATCCAAGGATCCTTTGAAGCTAGATCCATTTTTCTCATTTCCAATAGTTTTATCCAGAAAACTTGAGGTAGTAATGATGTTCATAACATCATTCGATTCATACATATAAAGCTATCTTATTCGAAGGTTTAAACTTGTAATCACTAGAACATAGTTTAGTTAATTCTAAACTTGTTCGCAAACAAATATTAATCCTTCTAACTTGACTTTTAAAATCAACTAAACACATGTTCTATATTTATATGATATGCTAACTTAATGATTTAAAACCTGGAAACACGATGAACACCATAAAATCGGATATACGCCGTCGTAGTGAAACCGGGGGCTGTTTTGGTTTGGATAATTAAAAACTATGATAAACTTTGATTTAAAAGTTATTCTTCTGGAAAAATGATTTTTCATATGAACATGAAATTATATCCAAAAATCAAGGTTAAACTCAAAGTGGAAGTATGTTTTCTAAAATGGTCATCTAGACGTCGTTCTTTCGACTGAAATAACTACCTTTACAAAAACGAATTGTAACTTATATTTCCAACTATAAACCTATACTTTTTCTGTTTAGATTCATAAAATAGAGTTCAATATGAAACCATAGCAATTTGATTCACTCAAAACGGATTTAAAATGATGAAGTTATGGGTAAAACAAGATTGGATATTTTTGATCTTTTTAGCTACGGGAAATGTTTAACAAATCTATACAAATCATATCCTAGCTAACTTATATTGTATTATACATGTATTTTAATATATTATGTAATCTTGGGATACCATATGAAATGTCCCGTTCTTATTGATTAAAAACGTTCCATATTAATTGATTTCGTTGCGAGGTTTTGACCTCTATATGAGACGTTTTTCAAAGACTGCATTCATTTTTAAAACAAACCATAACCTTTATTTCATAAATAAAGGTTTAAAAAGATTTAAGTAGATTATCAAATAATGATAATCTAAAATATCCTGTTTACACACGACCATTACATAATGGTTTACAATACAAATATGTTACAACAAAATAAGTTTCTTGAATGCAGTTTTTACACAATATCATACAAGCATGGACTCCAAATCTCGTCCTTATTTAAGTATGCGACAGCGGAAGCTCTTAATAATCACCTGAGAATAAACATGCTTAAAACGTCAACAAAAATGTTGGTGAGTTATAGGTTTAACCTATATATATCAAATCATAATAATAGACCACAAGATTTCATATTTCAATACACATCCCATACATAGAGATAAAAATCATTCATATGGTGAACACCTGGTAACCGACATTAACAAGATGCATATATAAGAATATCCCCATCATTCCGGGAGACCCTTCGGATATGATATAAATTTCGAAGTACTAAAGCATCCGGTACTTTGGATGGGGTTTGTTAAGCCCAATAGATCTATCTTTAGGATTCGCGTCAATTAGGGTGTCTGTTCCCTAATTCTTAGATTACCAGACTTAATAACAAGGGGCATATTCGATTTCGATAATTCAACCATAGAATGTAGTTTCACGTACTTGTGTCTATTTTGTAAATCATTTATAAAACCTGCATGTATTCTCATCCCAAAAATATTAGATTTTAAAAGTGGGACTATAACTCACTTTCACAGATTTTTACTTCGTCGGGAAGTAAGACTTGGCCACTGGTTGATTCACGAACCTATAACAATATATACATATATATCAAAGTATGTTCAAAATATATTTACAACACTTTTAATATATTTTGATGTTTTAAGTTTATTAAGTCAGCTGTCCTCGTTAGTAACCTACAACTAGTTGTCCACAGTTAGATGTACAGAAATAAATCGATAAATATTATCTTGAATCAATCCACGACCCAGTGTATACGTATCTCAGTATTGATCACAACTCAAACTATATATATTTTGGAATCAACCTCAACCCTGTATAGCTAACTCCAACATTCACATATAGAGTGTCTATGGTTGTTCCGAAATATATATAGATGTGTCGACATGATAGGTCGAAACATTGTATACGTGTCTATGGTATCTCAAGATTACATAATATACAATACAAGTTGATTAAGTTATGGTTGGAATAGATTTATTACCAATTTTCACGTAGCTAAAATGAGAAAAATTATCCAATCTTGTTTTACCCATAACTTCTTCATTTTAAATCCGTTTTGAGTGAATCAAATTGCTATGGTTTCATATTGAACTCTATTTTATGAATCTAAACAGAAAAAGTATAGGTTTATAGTCGGAAAAATAAGTTACAAGTCATTTTTGTAAAGGTAGTCATTTCAGTCGAAAGAACGACGTCTAGATGACCATTTTAGAAAACATACTTCCACTTTGAGTTTAACCATAATTTTTGGATATAGTTTCATGTTCATAATAAAAATTATTTTCTCAGAATAACAACTTTTAAATCAAAGTTTATCATAGTTTTTAATTAACTAACCCAAAACAGCCCGCGGTGTTACTACGACGGCATAAATCCGATTTTACGGTGTTTTTCGTGTTTCCAGGCTTTAAATCATTAAGTTAGCATATCATATAGATATAGAAAATGTGTTTAGTTGATTTTAAAAGTCAAGTTAGAAGGATTAACTTTTGTTTGCGAACAAGTTTAGAATTAACTAAACTATGTTCTAGTGATTACAAGTTTAAACCTTCGAATAAGATAGCTTTATATGTATAAATCAAATGATGTTATGAACATCATTACTACCTTAAGTTCCTTGGATAAACCTACTGGAAAAGAGAAAAATGGATCTAGCTTCAATGGATCCTTGGATGGCTCGAAGTTCTTGAAGCAGAATCATGACACGAAAACAAGTTCAAGTAAGATCATCACTTGAATATGATTATTACCTTGTATTAGAATGATAACCTACTATAAGAAACAAAGATTTCTTGAGATTGGATGATCACCTTACAAGATTGGAAGTGAGCTAGCAAACTTGAAAGTATTCTTGATTTTATGTAACTAGAACTTGTAGAATTTATGAAGAACACTTAGAACTTGAAGATAGAACTTGAAGATAGAACTTGAGAGAGATCAATTAGATGAAGAAAATTGAAGAATGAAAGTTTTTGTAGGTGTTTTTGGTCGTTGGTGTATGGATTAGATATAAAGGATATGTAATTTTGTTTTCATGTAAATAAGTCATGAATGATTACTCATATTTTTGTAATTTTATGAGATATTTCATGCTAGTTGCCAAATGATGGTTCCCACATGTGTTAGGTGACTCACATGGGCTACTAAGAGCTGATCATTGGAGTGTATATACCAATAGTACATACATCTAAAAGCTGTGTATTGTACGAGTACGAATACGGGTGCATACGAGTAGAATTGTTGATGAAACTGAACGAGGATGTAATTGTAAGAATTTTTGTTAAGTAGAAGTATTTTGATAAGTGTATTGAAGTCTTTCAAAAGTGTATAAATACATATTAAAACACTACATGTATATACATTTTAACTGAGTCGTTAAGTCATCGTTAGTCGTTACATGTAAGTGTTGTTTTGAAACCTTTAGGTTAACGATCTTGTTAAATGTTGTTAACCCAATGTTTATAATATCAAATGAGATTTTAAATTATTATATTATCATGTATGAATATCTCTTAATATGATATATATACATTAAATGTCTTTACAACGATAATCGTTACATATATGTCTCGTTTAAAAATCATTAAGTTAGTAGTCTTGTTTTTACATATGTAGTTCATTGTTAATATACTTAATGATATGTTTACTTATCATAGTATCATGTTAACTATATATATATCCATATATATGTCATCATATAGTTTTTACAAGTTTTAACGTTCGTGAATCACCGGTCAACTTGGGTGGTCAATTGTCTATATGAAACATATTTCAATTAATCAAGTCTTAACAAGTTTGATTGCTTAACATGTTGGAAACATTTAATCATGTAAATATCAATCTCAATTAATATATATAAACATGGAAAAGTTCGGGTCACTACAGTACCTACCCGTTAAATAAATTTCGTCCCGAAATTTTAAGCTGTTGAAGGTGTTGACGAATCTTCTGGAAATAGATGCGGGTATTTCTTCTTCATCTGATCTTCACGCTCCCAGGTGAACTCGGGTCCTCTACGAGCATTCTATCGAACCTTAACAATTGGTATCTTGTTTTGCTTAAGTCTTTTAACCTCACGATCCATTATTTCGACGGGTTCTTCGATGAATTGAAGTTTTTCGTTGATTTGGATTTCATCTAACGGAATAGTGAGATCTTCTTTAGCAAAACATTTCTTCAAATTCGAGACGTGGAAAGTGTTATGTACAGCCGCGAGTTGTTGAGGTAACTCAAGTCGGTAAGCTACTGGTCCGACACGATCAATAATCTTGAATGGTCCAATATACCTTGGATTTAATTTCCCTCGTTTACCAAATCGAAAAACGCCTTTCCAAGGTGCAACTTTAAGCATGACCATCTCTCCAATTTCAAATTCTATATCTTTTCTTTTAATGTCAGCGTAGCTCTTTTGTCGACTTTGGGCGGTTTTCAACCGTTGTTGAATTTGGATGATCTTCTCGTTAGTTTCTTGTATAATCTCCGGACCCGTAATCTGTCTATCCCCCACTTCACTCCAACAAATCGGAGACCTGCACTTTCTACCATAAAGTACTTCAAACGGCACCATCTCAATGCTTGAATGGTAGCTGTTGTTGTAGGAAAATTCTGCTAACGGTAGATGTCGATCCCAACTGTTTCCGAAATCAATAACACATGCTCGTAGCATGTCTTCAAGCGTTTGTATCGTCCTTTCGCTCTGCCCATCAGTTTGTGGATGATAGGCAGTACTCATATCTAGACGAGTTCCTAATGCTTGCTGTAATGTCTGCCAGAATCTTGAAATAAATCTGCCATCCCTATCAGAGATAATAGAGATTGGTATTCCATGTCTGGAGACGACTTCCTTCAAATACAGTCGTGCTAACTTCTCCATCTTGTCATCTTCTCTTATTGGCAGGAAGTGTGCTGATTTGGTGAGACGATCAACTATTACCCAAATAGTATCAAAACCACTTGCAGTCCTTGGCAATTTAGTGATGAAATCCATGGTAATGTTTTCCCATTTCCATTCCGGGATTTTGGGTTGTTGAAGTAGACCTGATGGTTTCTGATGCTCAGCTTTGACCTTAGAACACGTCAAACATTCTCCTACGTATTTAGCAACATCGGCTTTCATACCCGGCCACCAAAAATGTTTCTTGAGATCCTTGTACATCTTCCCCGTTCCAGGATGTATTGAGTATCTGGTTTTATGAGCTTCTCTAAGTACCATTTCTCTCATATCTCCAAATTTTGGTACCCAAATCCTTTCAGCCCTATACCGGGTTCCGTCTTCCCGAATATTAAGATGCTTCTCCGATCCTTTGGGTATTTCATCCTTTAAATTTCCTTTTTTAAAAACTCCGTGTTGCGCCTCCTTTATTTGAGTAGTAAGGTTATTATGAATCATTATATTCATAGATTTTACTCGAATGGGTTCTCTGTCCTTCCTGCTCAAGGCATCGGCTACCACATTTGCTTTCCCCGGGTGGTAACGAATCTCAAAGTCATAATCATTCAACAATTCAATCCACCTACGCTGCCTCATATTCAGTTGTTTCTGATTAAATATGTGTTGAAGACTTTTGTGGTCGGTATATATAATACTTTTGACCCCATATAAGTAGTGCCTCCAAGTCTTTAATGCAAAAACAACCGCGCCTAATTCCAAATCATGCGTCGTATAATTTTGTTCGTGAATCTTCAATTGTCTAGACGCATAAGCAATCACCTTTGTTCGTTGCATTAATACACAACCGAGACCTTGCTTTGATGCGTCACAATAAATCACAAAATCATCATTCCCTTCAGGCAATGACAATATAGGTGCCGTAGTTAGCCTTTTCTTCAATAACTGAAACGCTATCTCTTGTTCATCCTTCCATTCAAATTTCTTCCCTTTATGCGTTAATGCAGTCAAGGGTTTTGCTATTCTGGAAAAGTCTTGGATGAACCTTCTGTAGTAACCAGCTAGTCCTAAAAACTGGCGTATGTGTTTCGGAGTTTTTGGGGTTTCCCACTTTTCAACAGTTTCTATCTTTGCCGGATCCACCTTAATACCTTCTTTGTTCACTATGTGACCGAGGAATTGAACTTCTTCCAACCAAAATGCACACTTTGAAAACTTAGCGTACAATTCTTCCTTCCTCAATACTTCTAACACCTTTCTCAAATGTTCACAGTGTTCTTGGTCATTCTTTGAGTAAATAAGTATGTCATCAATGAAAACAATGACAAACTTGTCAAGGTATGGTCCACACACTCGGTTCATAAGGTCCATGAACACAGCTGGTGCATTAGTTAAACCAAACGGCATGACCATAAACTCGTAATGACCGTAACGTGTTCTGAAAGCAGTCTTTGGAATATCATCTTCTTTCACCCGCATTTGATGATACCCGGAACGTAAGTCAATCTTTGAATAAACAGACGAGCCTTGTAGTTGATCAAATAAGTCGTCGATTCTCGGTAGTGGGTAGCGGTTCTTGATGGTAAGTTTGTTCAACTCTCGGTAGTCGATACACAACCTGAATGTACCATCTTTCTTCTTGACAAACAAAACAGGAGCTCCCCACGGTGATGTGCTTGGTCGAATGAAACCACGCTCTAAAAGTTCTTGTAATTGGCTTTGCAGTTCTTTCATCTCGCTGGGTGCAAGTCTGTAAGGAGCACGAGCTATTGGTGCAGCTCCTGGTACAAGATCTATTTGAAATTCAACGGATCGATGTGGGGGTAATCCCGGTAATTCTTTTGGAAATACATCAGGAAATTCTTTTGCAATGGGAACATCATTGATGCTCTTTTCTTCAGTTTGTACTTTCTCGACGTGTGCTAGAACAGCATAGCAACCTTTTCTTATTAGTTTTTGTGCCTTCAAATTACTAATAAGATGTAGCTTCGTGTTGCCCTTTTCTCCGTACACCATTAAGGGTTTTCCTTTTTCTCGTATAATGCGAATTGCATTTTTGTAACAAATGATCTCTGCTTTCACTTCTTTCAACCAGTCCATACCGATTATCACATCAAAACTCCTTAACTCTACTGGTATCAAATCAATCTTAAATGTTTCGTTAACCAGTTTAATTTCTCGATTCCGACATATATTATCTGCTGAAATTAATTTACCATTTGCTAATTCGAGTAAAAATTTACTATCCAAAGGCGTCAATGGACAACTTAATTTAGCACAAAAATCTCTACTCATATAGCTTCTATCCGCACCCGAATCAAATAAAACGTAAGCAGATTTATTGTCAATAAGAAACGTACCCTTAACAAGCTCCGGGTCTTCCTGTGTCTCTGCCGCATTAATATTGAAAACTCTTCTGCGGCCTTGTCCATTCGTGTTCTCCTGGTTCGGGCAACTTCTAATAATGTGGCCCGGTTTTCCACATTTATAACAAACTACATTGGCATAACTTGCTCCGACACTACTTGCTCCGCCATTACTCGTTCCGACACCATTTGTTCCTTTCGTTCTATTAACCCCTGGTCCGTAGACCACACACTTCACCGCGCTATAACCATTTATTTTACACTTGTTGCAAAATTTGGTGCAGAACCCCGAGTGATACTTTTCACACCTTTGGCATAGCTGCTTCTGATTGTTGTTGTTGTTGCGGTTATTATTGTTGTTGGGATGATTGTTGTAGTTGCTGTTGTTGTTGTTGTTGTTGTTGTTGTTGGGCCGTTTGTTGTAGTTGCGATTGATGTTGCGATTGTTGGGATAATTGTTGCGATTATTGTTGTAATTGCTGTTGTTGTTGTATTGGTGATTCTTATCACCGTTTTCCTCCCACTTTCTTTTGACTTGCTTCACATTGGCCTCTTCAGCCGTCTGTTCTTTAATTCTTTCTTCAATCTGGTTCACTAGTTTGTGAGCCATTCTACATGCCTGTTGTATAGAGGCGGGCTCGTGTGAACTTATAAATTCTTGGATTCTTTCTGGTAATCCTTTCACAAACGCGTCGATCTTCTCTTCCTCATCTTCGAATGCTCCCGGACACAATAGGCACAATTCTGTGAATCGTCTTTCGTATGTGGTAATATCAAATCCTTGGGTTCGTAACCCTCTAAGTTCTGTCTTGAGCTTATTGACCTCGGTTCTGGGACGGTATTTCTCGTTCATCAAGTGCTTGAATGCTGACCACGGTAGTGCGTACGCATCGTCTTGTCCCACTTGCTCTAGATAGGTATTCCACCATGTTAACGCAGAACCTATGAAGGTATGCGTAGCGTACTTTACTTTGTCCTCTTCAGTACACTTACTTATGGCAAACACCGATTCGACCTTCTACGTCCACCGTTTCAATCCGATCGGTCCTTCGGTTCCATCAAATTCCAAAGGTTTGCAGGCAGTGAATTCTTTGTAGGTGCATCCTACACGATTTCCTGTACTGCTAGATCCAAGGTTATTGTTGGTATGTAGCGCAGCCTGTACTGCGGCTATGTTTGAAGCTAGAAAAGTACGGAATTCCTCTTCATTCATATTCACAGTGTGTCGAGTAGTCGGTGCCATTTCCTTCAAAATAGTCAAATGGAACAAGTTAATCATACAGAATATTAAGAGTAGTTAATAGTATTTCGTAGCATAATATGAACTCATTTATAAAAGCTTTTTCTTCATATTAGCGTTTTATAAGTTTAAATTCGGGTAGTACCTACCCGTTAAGTTCATACTTAGTAGCTAATATACAATTCAACTACTACAATTCTATATGAAAAACTGATTATAATAATATTTCGCGTTCAAACTTTTACACAATATTTTACAAACTTACAATACCGCTTATTTTACATATAGCATGAAATATAGCACACAATAAATTTGATACAAGATGGTTGTGAAGATAATTCTAGCTAGTACACAAGTCGTTCAGCAAAGGCAATAAAGACACGTAATTCATACGTCCAGAAACAAGTCATGCATTCTGGTTTTACTAGGATTACTTCCCATCCTTGGTCTTGTGGAACATAACCGTTATGGCCGTTGATAAGACATCGTTTTGTAACGTCGTCAAAGGGACGAGGGTTACGTAATGTCCAACAGTCCCGTAACAATCTAAAAACCTCATTTCTTACCCCAATTACCGACTCCGTCACTTGTGGGAACGTTTTGTTTAATAGTTGTAGCCCGATGTTCTTGTTCTCAATTTGGTGAGAAGCGAACATTACTAATCCGTAAGCATAACATGCTTCTTTATGTTGCATGTTAGCCGCTTTTTCTAAATCACGAAGTCCAATATTCGGATATATTGAGTCAAAATAATTTCTTAACCCATTGCGTAAAATAGCATTTGGGTTCCTCGCAATATATGCGTCAAAGTAAACACATCGTAACTTATGGATTTCCCAATGTGATATCCCCCATCTTTCGAACGAAAGCCTTTTATAAACCAAGGCATTCTTGGAACGTTCTTCGAATGTCTTACAAACTGATCTCGCCTTAAATAGTTGTGCCAAATAATTCTGACCGACTCTAGACAAGATTTCATCAATCATGTCTCCGGGTAGGTCTCTTAAAATATTGGGTTGTCTATCCATTTTGTGTTTTTATACTGAAAAATAGACAAGAGTTAGATTCATAAAAAAAAATACTTATTAATACAAGCAATTTTTACATATATCATAAAGCATAAGCATACTATATTACATATATTACACCACACGAATACAACTATCTTATTCTGACTCGCTTGCTTCTTCTTCTTCTTCGATTTTGGTTCGTTTTGCCAAGTTTCTAGGGATATATGATGTTCCCCTAATACGAGCCGTCGTTTTTCACATTGGTTTAGAAAAACCTGGTGGTTTAGAGGTTCCCGGGTCATTGTTACAACTTAAGGACTTCGGGGGTTGACGATACATATAAAGTTCATCGGGGTTGGAATTAGATTTCTCTATTTTTATGCCCTTTCCCTTATTATTTTCTTTTGCCTTTTTAAATTCAGTTGGGGTAATTTCTATAACATCATCGGAATTCTCGTCGGAATCCGATTCATCGGAGAATTGGTAATCCTCCCAATATTTTGCTTCCTTGGCGGAAACACCATTGACCATAATTAACCTTGGTCGGTTGGTTGAGGATTTTCTTTTACTTAACCGTTTTATTATTTCCCCTACCGGTTCTATTTCCTCCTCCGGTTCCTCCTCTTCCGGTTCTGATTCTTCTTCCGGTTCTGATTCTTCTTCCGGTTCTGATTCTTCTTCCGGTTCTTCTTGGGAACTTGTGAATCAGTCCAATATATATTCGACTCTTCGTTATTATTAGGTGAGTCAATGGGATTTGTGCTAGAGGTAGACATCTATCACACAATATCAAACATGTTAAGAGATTAATATATCACATAATATATACATGTTAATAATATATAGTTTCCAACAAAAATGTTAAGCAATCATTTTTAAAGAAAACACGGTCGAAGTCCAGACTCACTAATGCATCCTAACAAACTCGATAAGACACACTAATGCAAATTTTCTGGTTCTCTAAGACCAACGCTCGGATACCAACTGAAATGTCCCGTTCTTATTGATTAAAAACGTTCCATATTAATTGATTTCGTTGCGAGGTTTTGACCTCTATATGAGACGTTTTTCAAAGACTGCATTCATTTTTAAAACAAACCATAACCTTTATTTCATAAATAAAGGTTTAAAAAGCTTTAAGTAGATTATCAAATAATGATAATCTAAAATATCCTGTTTACACACGACCATTACATAATGGTTTACAATACAAATATGTTACAACAAAATAAGTTTCTTGAATGCAGTTTTTACACAATATCATACAAGCATGGACTCCAAATCTCGTCCTTATTTAAGTATGCGACAGCGGAAGCTCTTAATAATCACCTGAGAATAAACATGCTTAAAACGTCAACAAAAATGTTGGTGAGTTATAGGTTTAACCTATATATATATATCAAATCATAATAATAGACCACAAGATTTCATATTTCAATACACATCCCATACATAGAGATAAAAATCATTCATATGGTGAACACCTGGTAACCGACATTAACAAGATGCATATATAAGAATATCCCCATCATTCCGGGACACCCTTCGGATATGATATAAATTTCGAAGTACTAAAGCATCCGGTACTTTGGATGGGGTTTGTTAGGCCCAATAGATCTATCTTTAGGATTCGCGTCAATTAGGGTGTCTGTTCCCTAATTCTTAGATTACCAGACTTAATAAAAAGGGGCATATTCGATTTCGATAATTCAACCATAGAATGTAGTTTCACGTACTTGTGTCTATTTTGTAAATCATTTATAAAACCTGCATGTATTCTCATCCCAAAAATATTAGATTTTAAAAGTGGGACTATAACTCACTTTCACAGATTTTTACTTCGTCGGGAAGTAAGACTTGGCCACTCAACCTATAACAATATATACATATATATCAAAGTATGTTCAAAATATATTTACAACACTTTTAATATATTTTGATGTTTTAAGTTTATTAAGTCAGCTGTCCTCGTTAGTAACCTACAACTAGTTGTCCACAGGTAGATGTACAGAAATAAATCGATAAATATTATCTTGAATCAATCCACGACCCAGTGTATACGTATCTCAGTATTGATCACAACTCAAACTATATATATTTTGGAATCAACCTCAACCCTGTATAGCTAACTCCAACATTCACATATAGAGTGTCTATGGTTGTTCCGAAATATATATAGATGTGTCGACATGATAGGTCGAAACATTGTATACGTGTCTATGGTATCTCAAGATTACATAATATACAATACAAGTTGATTAAGTTATGGTTGGAATAGATTTATTACCAATTTTCACGTAGCTAAAATGAGAAAAATTATCCAATCTTGTTTTACCCATAACTTCTTCATTTTAAATCCGTTTGAGTGAATCAAATTGCTATGGTTTCATATTGAACTCTATTTTATGAATATAAACAGAAAAAGTATAGGTTTATAGTCGGAAAAATAAGTTACAAGTCATTTTTGTAAAGGTAGTCATTTCAGTCGAAAGAACGACGTCTAGATGACCATTTTAGAAAACATACTTCCACTTTGAGTTTAACCATAATTTTTGGATATAGTTTCATGTTCATAATAAAAATTATTTTCTCAGAATAACAACTTTTAAATCAAAGTTTATCATAGTTTTTAATTAACTAACCCAAAACAGCCCGCGGTGTTACTACGACGGCGTAAATCCGATTTTACGGTGTTTTTCGTGTTTCCAGGTTTTAAATCATTAAGTTAGCATATCATATAGATATAGAACATGTGTTTAGTTGATTTTAAAAGTCAAGTTAGAAGGATTAACTTTTGTTTGCGAACAAGTTTAGAATTAACTAAACTATGTTCTAGTGATTACAAGTTTAAACCTTCGAATAAGATAGCTTTATATGTATGAATCGAATGATGTTATGAACATCATTACTACCTTAAGTTCCTTGGATAAACCTACTGGAAAAGAGAAAAATGGATCTAGCTTCAACGGATCCTTGGATGGCTCGAAGTTCTTGAAGCAGAATCATGACACGAAAACAAGTTCAAGTAAGATCATCACTTGAAATAAGATTGTTATAGTTATAGAAATTGAACCAAAGTTTGAATATGATTATTACCTTGTATTAGAATGATAACCTAATGTAAGAAACAAAGATTTCTTAAGATTGGATGATCACCTTACAAGATTGGAAGTGAGCTAGCAAACTTGAAAGTATTCTTGATTTTATGTAACTAGAACTTGTAGAATTTATGAAGAACACTTAGAACTTGAAGATAGAACTTGAGAGAGATCAATTAGATGAAGAAAATTAAAGAATGAAAGTGTTTGTAGGTGTTTTTGGTCGTTGGTGTATGGATTAGATATAAAGGATATGTAATTTTGTTTTCATGTAAATAAGTCATGAATGATTACTCATATTTTTGTAATTTTATGAGATACTTCATGCTAGTTGCCAAATGATGGTTCCCACATGTGTTAGGTGACTCACATGGGCTGCTAAGAGCTAATCATTGGAGTGTATATACCAATAGTACATACATCTAAAAGCTGTGTATTGTACGAGTACGAATACGGGTGCATACGAGTAGAATTGTTGATGAAACTGAACGAGGATGTAATTGTAAGAATTTTTGTTAAGTAGAAGTATTTTGATAAGTGTATTGAAGTCTTTCAAAAGTGTATAAATACATATTAAAACACTACATGTATATACATTTTAACTGAGTCTTTAAGTCATCGTTAGTCGTTACATGTAAGTGTTGTTTTGAAACCTTTAGGTTAACGATCTTGTTAAATGTTGTTAACCCAATGTTTATAATATCAAATGAGATTTTAAATTATTATATTATCATGATATTATCATGTATGAATATCTCTTAATATGATATATATACATTAAATGTCTTTACAACGATAATCGTTACATATATGTTTCGTTTAAAAATCATTAAGTTAGTAGTCTTGTTTTTACATATGTAGTTCATTGTTAATATACTTAATGATATGTTTACTTATCATAGTATCATGTTAACTATATATATATCCATATATATGTCATCATATAGTTTTTACAAGTTTTAACGTTCGTGAATCACCGGTCAACTTGGGTGGTCAATTGTCTATATGAAACATATTTCAATTAATCAAGTCTTAACAAGTTTGATTGCTTTACATGTTGGAAACATTTAATCATGTAAATATCAATCTCAATTAATATATATAAACATGGAAAAGTTTGGGTCACTACACCATAGACACGTATGCAAATGTTTTGACATATCATATCGACCCATGTATATATATTATTTGGAACAACCATAGACACTCTATATGCAGTAATATTGGAGTTAGCTATACAGGGTTGAGGTTGATTTCAAAAATATATATACTTTGAGTTGTGATCTAGCCTGAGATGTGTATACACTGGGTCGTGGATTGATTCAAGATAATATATATATCGATTTATTTCTGTACGTCTAACTGCGGACAACTAGTTGGAGGTTACTAACGAGGACAACTGACTTAATACACTCAAATCTTTAAAACATAATAAAAATGGTTGTAATTATATTTTGATCATACTTTGATATATATGTACATATTTGTATAGGTTCGTGAATTGATCCGTGGCCAAGTCTTATTTCCGAGGAAGGAAATATCTGTGAAAGTGAGTTATAGTTCCACTTTTAAAATCTAATATTTTTGGAATGAGAATACATGCAGGTTTTATAAATAATTTACAAAATAGACACAAGAACGTGAAACTACATTCTATGGTTGAATTATCGAAATCGAATATACCCCTTTTTATTAAGTCTGGTAATCTAAGAATTAGGGAACAAACACCCTAATTGATGTGAATCCTAAAGATAGATCTATTGGGCCTAACAAACCCCATCCAAAGTACCGGATGCTTTAGTACCTCGAAATTTAAATCATATCCGAAGGGTATCCCGGAATGATGGGGATATTCTTATATATGCATCTTGTTAATGTCGGTTACCAGGTGTTCACCATATGAATGATTTTTATCTCTATGTATGGGATGTGTATTGAAATATGAAATCTTGTAGTCTATTGTTACGATTTGATATATATAGGTTAAACCTATAACTCACCAACATTTTTGTTGACGTTTAAAGCATGTTTATTCTCAGGTGAATACTAAGAGCTTTCGCTGTTGTATACTAAAATAAGGACAAGATTTGGAGTTCATGTTTGTATGATATTGTGTAAAAACTGCATTCAAGAAACATATGTCGATGTAATATATTTCTATTGTAAACCATTATGTAATGGTCGTGTGTAAACAGTATATTTTAGATTATCATTATTTGATAATCTACGTAATGTTTTTAAAACCTTTATTGATAATATAAAGGTTATGGTTGTTTTTAAAAATGAATGCAGTCTTTGAAAAACGTCTCATATAGAGGTCAAAACCTCGCAACGAAATCAATTAATATGGAAGGTTTATAATCAATATGAACGAGATATTTCAGTTGGTATCCGAGCGTTGGTCTTAGAGAACCAGAAAATTTGCATTAGTGTGTCTTATCGAATTTGTTAGGATGCATTAGTGAGTC